>NW_027518031.1:0-37418 GCF_048772815.1 Callospermophilus lateralis | reverse complement strand
ATATATTTTTTCATCCGATCTTCATGATACTTTCAAGTAATGATCAGTACTCCAATCCCACTTGGATGCCAAAGTTTAGTTCTCCTAGATTGAAGCATTCTTTTGGAGTAACAGTTTGAATTTTTAGGTTTCACTCTGTTTTCTCCTATATTGACAAATGTAGTTCGAACTCTAAATCAAACACGGTTTGTGCTAGCTTCTTGAAACTTGAAACAGTAAAGTAGTTCTACATTCTATTTTTATTTTTTGTTTCCTCTGGATGTAGACCTAAGCAGAGACTGACGAAAGACACATTCAATGAAAGGCGTTGTTAGGCTGCCACAATACTACAGGCTCCTGAAATCTCAACATTTTTTTTTCCGACCTTCATGATAATTTCAAGTAATGAGCAGTACACCAATAAAACGTGAATGTTCAAGTTCCGTTCTCCTAGGTTGAAGCATTCGTTGGCAGTAACAGTTAGAAATTATAGGTTTCACTGTGTTTTCTCCTATATTGACAGATGCAGTTCAAACTCTAAATCAAACATTGTTTGTGCTAGCTTCTTGAAACTTGACACAATAAAGTAGTCCTACGTTCTATCTCTAATGTTTTTTTCCTCTACATGTAGCCTTAAGCAGAGACCGGCCAATAACACTTTCAATGAAAGGCGTTGTTAAGCTTCCAAGAAACTACCGTCTCCTGAAATCTCAACATATATTTTTTCATCCAATCTTCATGATACTTTCAAGTAATGATCAGTACACCAATCCCACTTGGATGACAAAGTTTAGTTCTCCTTGATTGAAGCATTCTTTTGGAGTAACAGTTTGAATTTTTAGGTTTCACTCTGTTTTCTCCTATATTGACAAATGTAGTTCGAACTCTAAATCAAACACGGTTTGTGCTAGCTTCTTGAAACTTGAAACAGTAAAGTAGTTCTACATTCTATTTTTATTTTTTGTTTCCTCTGGATGTAGACCTAAGCAGAGACTGACGAAAGACACATTCAATGAAAGGCGTTGTTAGGCTGCCAAAATACTACAGTCTCCTGAAATCTCAACATATTTTATTTTCCGACCTTCATGATAATTTCAAGTAATGAGCAGTACACCAATAAAACGTGGATGTTCAAGTTTCGTTCTCCTAGGTTGAAGCATTCGTTTGCAGTAACAGTTTGAATTTTTAGTTTTCACTCTGTTTTCTCCTATATTGACAGATGCAGTTCGAACTCTAAATCAAACATGGTTTGTGCTAGCTTCTTGAAACTTGACACAATAAAGTAGTTCTACGTTCTATCTCTAAGGTTTGTTTCCTCTTGATGTAGCCTTAAGCAGAGACCGGCGAATAACACTTTCAATGAAAACCGTTGTTAGCTTCCAAGAAACTACGGTCTCCTGAAATCTCAACATATATTTTTTCATCCAATCTTCATGATTCTTTCAAGTATTGATCATTACACCAATCAAACGTGGATGCCCAAGTTTTGTTCTTCTAGTTTGTACCATTCGTTTGCAGGAACAGTTAGAAATTATACGTTTCACTCTGTTTTCTCCTATATTGACAGATGCAGTTAGAACTCTAAATCAAACACGGTTTGTGCTAGCTTCTTGAAACTTGAAACAGTAAAGTAGTTCTACATTCTATTTTTATTTTTTGTTTCCTCTGGATGTAGACCTAAGCAGAGACTGACGAAAGACACATTCAATGAAAGGCGTTGTTAGGCTGCCAAAATACTACTGTCTCCTGAAATCTCAACATATTTTTTTTTCCGACCTTCATGATAATTTCAAGTAATGAGCAGTACACCAATAAAACGTGGATGTTCAAGTTCCGTTCTCCTAGGTTGAAGCATTCGTTTTCAATAACAGTTTGAATTTTTAGTTTTCACTCTGTTTTCTCCTATATTGACAGATGCAGTTCGAACTCTAAATCAAACATGGTTTGTGCTAGCTTCTTGAAACTTGACACAATAAAGTAGTTCTACGTTCTATCTCTAAGGTTTTTTTCCTCTTGATGTAGCCTTAAGCAGAGACCGGCGAATAACACTTTCAATGAAAGGTGTTGTTAAGCTTCCAAAAAACTACCGTCTCCTGAAATCTCAACATATATTTTTTCATCCAATCTTCATGATTCTTTCAAGTATTGATCAGGACACCAATCAAACGTGGATGCCCATGTTTTGTTCTTCTAGGTTGTAGCATTCGTTTGCAGGAACAGTGAGAAATTATAGGTTTCACTCTGTTTTCTCCTATATTGACAGATGCAGTTAGAACTCTAAATCAAACACGGTTTGTGCTAGCTTCTTGAAACTTGACACAATAAAGTAGTTCTATGTTCTAACTCTAAGGTTTGTTTCCTCTTGTATCCTAAACCTGGGACTGGCCAATAACACTTATACTGAAAGGGGTTGCCAAACTTCCAACACACTAGAGTCTCCTGAAATCTCAACATATATTTTTTCATCCGATCTTCATGATACTTTCAAGTAATGATCAGTACACCAATCCCACTTGGATGCCAAAGTTTAGTTCTCCTAGATTGAAGCCTTCTTTTGGAGTAACAGTTTGAATTTTTAGGTTTCACTCTGTTTTCTCCTATATTGACAAATGTAGTTCGAACTCTAAATAAAACACGGATTGTGCTAGCTTCTTGAAACTTGAAACAGTAAAGTAGTTCTACATTCTATTTTTATTTTTTGTTTCCTCTGGATGTAGACCTAAGCAGAGACTGACGAAAGACACATTCAATGAAAGGCGTTGTTAGGCTGCCAAAATACTACAGGCTCCTGAAGTCTCAACATTTTTTTTTTCCGACCTTCATGATAATTTCAAGTAATGAGCAGTACACCAATAAAACGTGGATGTTCAAGTTCCGTTCTCCTAGGTTGAAGCATTCGTCGGCAGTAACATTTAGAAATTATAGGTTTCACTGTGTTTTCTCCTATATTGACAGATGCAGTTCAAACTCTAAATCAAACATTGTTTGTGCTAGCTTCTTGAAACTTGACACAATAAAGTAGTCCTACGTTCTATCTCTAATGTTTTTTTCCTCTTCATGTAGCCTTAAGCAGAGACCGGCGAATAACAGTTTCAATGAAAGGCGTTGTTAAGCTTCCAAGAAACTACCGTCTCCTGAAATCTCAACATATATTTTTGCATCCAATCTTCATGATTCTTTCAAGTATTGATCAGTACACCAATCAAACGTGGATGCCCAAGTTTTGTTCTTCTAGGTTGTAGCATTCGTTTGCAGGAACAGTTAGAAATTTTAGGTTGCACTCTGTTTTCTCCTATATTGACAGATGCAGTTAGAACTCTAATTCAAACACGGTTTGTGCTAGCTTCTTGAAACTTGACACAATAAAGTAGTTCTACGTTCTATCTCTAAGGTTTGTTTCCTCTTGATGTAGCCTTAAGCAGAGACAGGCGAATAACACTTTCAATGAAAGGAGTTGTTAAGCTTCCAAAAAACTACCGTCTCCTGAAATCTCAACATATATTTTTTCATCCAATCTTCATGATTCTTTCAAGTATTGATCAGTACACCAATCAAACGGGGATGCCCAAGTTTTGTTCTTCTAGGTTGTAGCATTCGTTTGCAGGAACATTTAGAAATTATAGGTTTCACTCTGTTTTCTCCTATATTGACAGATGCAGTTAGAACTCTAATTCAAACACGGTTTGTGCTAGCTTCTTGAAACTTGACACAATAAAGTAGTTCTACGTTCTATCTCTAAGGTTTGTTTCCTCTTGTATCCTAAAGCTGGGACTGGCGAATAACACTTATATTGAAAGGGGTTGCCAAACTTCCAACACACTAGAGTCTCCTGAAATCTCAACATATATTTTTTCATCCAATCTTCATGATACTTTCAAGTAATGATCAGTACACCAATCCCACTTGGATGCCAAAGTTTAGTTCTCCTAGATTGAAGCATTCTTTTGGAGTAACAGTTTGAATTTTTAGGTTTCACTCTGTTTTCTCCTATATTGACAAATGCAGTTCGAACTCTAAATCAAACACGGTTTGTGCTAGCTTCTTGAAACTTGAAACAGTAAAGTAGTTCTACATTCTATTTTTATTTTTTGTTTTTTCTGGATGTAGACCTAAGCAGAGACTGACGAAAGACAAATTCAATGAAAGGCGTTGTTAGGCTGCCAAAATACTACAGTCTCCTGAAATCTCAACATATTTTTTTTTCCGACCTTCATGATAATTTCAAGTAATGAGCAGTACACCAATAGAACGTGGATGTTCAAGTTCCGTTCTCCTAGGTTGAAGCATTCGTTTGCAGTAACAGTTTGAATTTTTAGTTTTCACTCTGTTTTCTCCTATATTGACAGATGCAGTTCGAACTCTAAATCAAACATGGTTTGTGCTAGCTTCTTGAAACTTGACACAATAAAGTAGTTCTACGTTCTATCTCTAAGGTTTTTTCCCTCTTGATGTAGCCTTAAGCAGAGACCGGCGAAGAACACTTTCAATGAAAGGTGTTGTTAAGCTTCCAAAAAACTACCGTCTCCTGAAATCTCAACATATATTTTTTCATCCAATCTTCATGATTCTTTCAAGTATTGATCAGGACACCAATCAAACGTGGATGCCCATGTTTTGTTCTTCTAGTTTGTACCATTCGTTTGCAGGAACAGTTAGAAATTGTAGGTTTCACTCTGTTTTCTCCTAAATTGACAGATGCAGTTAGAACTCTAAATCAAACACGGTTTGTGGTAGCTTCTTGAAACTTGAAACAATAAAGTAGTTCTATGTTCTAACTCTAAGGTTTGTTTCCTCTTGTATCCTAAACCTGTGACTGGCCATAACACTTATACTGAAAGGGGTTGCCAAACTTCCAACACACTAGAGTCTCCTGAAATCTCAACATATATTTTTTCATCCGATCTTCATGATACTTTCAAGTAATGATCAGTACTCCAATCCCACTTGGATGCCAAAGTTTAGTTCTCCTAGATTGAAGCATTCTTTTGGAGTAACAGTTTGAATTTTTAGGTTTCACTCTGTTTTCTCCTATATTGACAAATGTAGTTCGAACTCTAAATCAAACACGGTTTGTGCTAGCTTCTTGAAACTTGAAACAGTAAAGTAGTTCTACATTCTATTTTTATTTTTTGTTTCCTCTGGATGTAGACCTAAGCAGAGACTGACGAAAGACACATTCAATGAAAGGCGTTGTTAGGCTGCCACAATACTACAGGCTCCTGAAATCTCAACATTTTTTTTTCCGACCTTCATGATAATTTCAAGTAATGAGCAGTACACCAATAAAACGTGAATGTTCAAGTTCCGTTCTCCTAGGTTGAAGCATTCGTTGGCAGTAACAGTTAGAAATTATAGGTTTCACTGTGTTTTCTCCTATATTGACAGATGCAGTTCAAACTCTAAATCAAACATTGTTTGTGCTAGCTTCTTGAAACTTGACACAATAAAGTAGTCCTACGTTCTATCTCTAATGTTTTTTTCCTCTTCATGTAGCCTTAAGCAGAGACCGGCCAATAACACTTTCAATGAAAGGCGTTGTTAAGCTTCCAAGAAACTACCGTCTCCTGAAATCTCAACATATATTTTTGCATCCAATCTTCATGATTCTTTCACGTATTGATCAGTACACCAATCAAACGTGGATGCCCAAGTTTTGTTCTTCTAGGTTGTAGCATTCGTTTGCAGGAACAGTTAGAAATTTTAGGTTGCACTCTGTTTTCTCCTATATTGACAGATGCAGTTAGAACTCTAATTCAAACACGGTTTGTGCTAGCTTCTTGAAACTTGACACAATAAAGTAGTTCTACGTTGTATCTCTAAGGTTTGTTTCCTCTTGATGTAGCCTTAAGCAGAGACCGGCGAATAACACTTTCAATGAAAGCCGTTGTTAAGCTTCCAAAAAACTACCGTCTCCTGAAATCTCAACATATATTTTTTCATCCAATCTTCTGTATTCTTTCAAGTATTGATCAGTACACCAATCAAACGTGGATGCCCAAGTTTTGTTCTTCTAGGTTGTAGCATTCGTTTGCAGGAACAGTTAGAAATTATAGGTTTCACTCTGTTTTCTCATATATTGACAGATGCAGTTAGAACTCTAATTCAAACACGGTTTGTGCTAGCTTCTTGAAACTTGACACAATAAAGTAGTTCTACGTTCTATCTCTAAGGTTTGTTTCCTCTTGTATCCTAAAGCTGGGACTGGCGAATAACACTTATACTGAAAGGGGTTGCCAAACTTCCAACACACTAGAGTCTCCTGAAATCTCAACATATATTTTTTCATCCAATCTTCATGATACTTTCAAGTAATGATCAGTACACCAATGCCACTTGGATGCCCAAGTTTAGTTCTCCTAGATTGAAGCATTCTTTTGGAGTAACAGTTTGAATTTTTAGGTTTCACTCTGTTTTCTCCTATATTGAAAAATGTAGTTCGAACTCTAAATCAAACACGGTTTGTGCTAGCTTCTTGAAACTTGAAACAGTAAAGTAGTTCTACATTCTATTTTTATTTTTTGTTTCCTCTGGATGTAGACCTAAGCAGAGACTGACGAAAGACACATTCAATGAAAGGCGTTGTTAGGCTGCCAAAATACTACAGGCTCCTGAAATCTGAACATTTTTTTTTTCCGACCTTCATGATAATTTCAAGTAATGAGCAGTACACCAATAAAACGTGGATGTTCAAGTTCCGTTCTCCTAGGTTGAAGCACTCGTTGGCAGTAACAGTTAGAAATTATAGGTTTCACTGTGTTTTCTGATATATTGACAGATGCAGTTCAAACTCTAAATCAAACATTGTTTGTGCTAGCTTCTTGAAACTTGACACAATAAAGTAGTCCTACCTTCTATCTCTAATGTTTTTTTCCTCTTGATGTAGCCTTAAGCAGAGACCGGCGAATAACACTTTCAATGAAAGGCGTTGTTAAGCTTCCAAGAAACTACCGTCTCCTGAAATCTCAACATATATTTTTGCATCCAATCTTCATGATTCTTTCAAGTATTGATCAGTACACCAATCAAACGTGGATGCCCAAGTTTTGTTCTTCTAGGTTGTAGCATTCGTTTGCAGGAACAGTTAGAAATTTTAGGTTGCACTCTGTTTTCTCCTATATTGACAGATGCAGTTAGAACTCTAATTCAAACACGGTTTGTGCTAGCTTCTTGAAACTTGACACAATAAAGTAGTTCTACGTTCTATCTCTAAGGTTTGTTTCCTCTTGTATCCTAAAGCTGGGACTGGCGAATAACACTTATATTGAAAGGGGTTGCCAAACTTCCAACACACTAGAGTCTCCTGAAATCTCAACATATATTTTTTCATCCAATCTTCATGATACTTTCAAGTAATGATCAGTACACCATACCACTTGGATGCCAAAGTTTAGTTCTCCTAGATTGAACCATTCTTTTGGAGTAAAAGTTTGAATTTTTAGGTTTCACTCTGTTTTCTCCTATATTGACAAATGCAGTTCGAACTCTAAATCAAACACGGTTTGTGCTAGCTTCTTGAAACTTGAAAGAGTAAAGTAGTTCTACATTCTATTTTTATTTTTTGTTTTTTCTGGATGTAGACCTAAGCAGAGACTGACGAAAGACAAATTCAATGAAAGGCGTTGTTAGGCTGCCAAAATACTACAGTCTCCTGAAATCTCAACATATTTTTTTTTCCGACCTTCATGATAATTTCAAGTAATGAGCAGTACACCAATAAAACGTGGATGTTCAAGTTCCGTTCTCCTAGGTTGAAGCATTCGTTTTCAGTAACAGTTTGAATTTTTAGTTTTCACTCTGTTTTCTCCTATATTGACAGATGCAGTTCGAACTCTAAATCAAACATGGTTTGTGCTAGCTTCTTGAAACTTGACACAATAAAGTAGTTCTACGTTCTATCTCTAAGGTTTTTTTCCTCTTGATGTAGCCTTAAGCAGAGACCAGCGAATAACACTTTCAATGAAAGGTGTTGTTAAGCTTCCAAAAAACTACCGTCTCCTGAAATCTCAACATATATTTTTTCATCCAATCTTCATGATTCTTTCAAGTATTGATCAGGACACCAATCAAACGTGGATGCCCATGTTTTGTTCTTCTAGGTTGTAGCATTCGATTGCAGGAACAGTTAGAAATTATAGGTTTCACTCTGTTTTCTCCTATATTGACAGATGCAGTTAGAACTCTAAATCAAACACGGTTTGTGCTAGCTTCTTGAAACTTGACACAATAAAGTAGTTCTATGTTCTAACTCTAAGGTTTGTTTCCTCTTGTATCCTAAACCTGGGACTGGCCAATAACACTTATACTGAAAGGGGTTGCCAAACTTCCAACACACTAGAGTCTCCTGAAATCTCAACATATATTTTTTCATCCGATCTTCATGATACTTTCAAGTAATGATCAGTACACCAATCCCACTTGGATGCCAAAGTTTAGTTCTCCTAGATTGAAGCCTTCTTTTGGAGTAACAGTTTGAATTTTTAGGTTTCACTCTGTTTTCTCCTATATTGACAAATGTAGTTCGAACTCTAAATAAAACACGGTTTGTGCTAGCTTCTTGAAACTTGAAACAGTAAAGTAGTTCTACATTCTATTTTTATTTTTTGTTTCCTCTGGATGTAGACCTAAGCAGAGACTGACGAAAGACACATTCAATGAAAGGCGTTGTTAGGCTGCCAAAATACTACAGGCTCCTGAAGTCTCAACATTTTTTTTTTCCGACCTTCATGATAATTTCAAGTAATGAGCAGTACACCAATAAAACGTGGATGTTCAAGTTCCGTTCTCCTAGGTTGAAGCATTCGTCGGCAGTAACATTTAGAAATTATAGGTTTCACTGTGTTTTCTCCTATATTGACAGATGCAGTTCAAACTCTAAATCAAACATTGTTTGTGCTAGCTTCTTGAAACTTGACACAATAAAGTAGTCCTACGTTCTATCTCTAATGTTTTTTTCCTCTTCATGTAGCCTTAAGCAGAGACCGGCGAATAACAGTTTCAATGAAAGGCGTTGTTAAGCTTCCAAGAAACTACCGTCTCCTGAAATCTCAACATATATTTTTGCATCCAATCTTCATGATTCTTTCAAGTATTGATCAGTACACCAATCAAACGTGGATGCCCAAGTTTTGTTCTTCTAGGTTGTAGCATTCGTTTGCAGGAACAGTTAGAAATTTTAGGTTGCACTCTGTTTTCTCCTATATTGACAGATGCAGTTAGAACTCTAATTCAAACACGGTTTGTGCTAGCTTCTTGAAACTTGACACAATAAAGTAGTTCTACGTTCTATCTCTAAGGTTTGTTTCCTCTTGATGTAGCCTTAAGCAGAGACAGGCGAATAACACTTTCAATGAAAGGAGTTGTTAAGCTTCCAAAAAACTACCGTCTCCTGAAATCTCAACATATATTTTTTCATCCAATCTTCATGATTCTTTCAAGTATTGATCAGTACACCAATCAAACGGGGATGCCCAAGTTTTGTTCTTCTAGGTTGTAGCATTCGTTTGCAGGAACATTTAGAAATTATAGGTTTCACTCTGTTTTCTCCTATATTGACAGATGCAGTTAGAACTCTAATTCAAACACGGTTTGTGCTAGCTTCTTGAAACTTGACACAATAAAGTAGTTCTACGTTCTATCTCTAAGGTTTGTTTCCTCTTGTATCCTAAAGCTGGGACTGGCGAATAACACTTATATTGAAAGGGGTTGCCAAACTTCCAACACACTAGAGTCTCCTGAAATCTCAACATATATTTTTTCATCCAATCTTCATGATACTTTCAAGTAATGATCAGTACACCAATCCCACTTGGATGCCAAAGTTTAGTTCTCCTAGATTGAAGCATTCTTTTGGAGTAACAGTTTGAATTTTTAGGTTTCACTCTGTTTTCTCCTATATTGACAAATGCAGTTCGAACTCTAAATCAAACACGGTTTGTGCTAGCTTCTTGAAACTTGAAACAGTAAAGTAGTTCTACATTCTATTTTTATTTTTTGTTTTTTCTGGATGTAGACCTAAGCAGAGACTGACGAAAGACAAATTCAATGAAAGGCGTTGTTAGGCTGCCAAAATACTACAGTCTCCTGAAATCTCAACATATTTTTTTTTCCGACCTTCATGATAATTTCAAGTAATGAGCAGTACACCAATAAAACGTGGATGTTCAAGTTCCGTTCTCCTAGGTTGAAGCATTCGTTTTCAGTAACAGTTTGAATTTTTAGTTTTCACTCTGTTTTCTCCTATATTGACAGATGCAGTTCGAACTCTAAATCAAACATGGTTTGTGCTAGCTTCTTGAAACTTGACACAATAAAGTAGTTCTACGTTCTATCTCTAAGGTTTTTTCCCTCTTGATGTAGCCTTAAGCAGAGACCGGCGAAGAACACTTTCAATGAAAGGTGTTGTTAAGCTTCCAAAAAACTACCGTCTCCTGAAATCTCAACATATATTTTTTCATCCAATCTTCATGATTCTTTCAAGTATTGATCAGGACACCAATCAAACGTGGATGCCCATGTTTTGTTCTTCTAGTTTGTACCATTCGTTTGCAGGAACAGTTAGAAATTATAGGTTTCACTCTGTTTTCTCCTAAATTGACAGATGCAGTTAGAACTCTAAATCAAACACGGTTTGTGGTAGCTTCTTGAAACTTGAAACAATAAAGTAGTTCTATGTTCTAACTCTAAGGTTTGTTTCCTCTTGTATCCTAAACCTGTGACTGGCCATAACACTTATACTGAAAGGGGTTGCCAAACTTCCAACACACTAGAGTCTCCTGAAATCTCAACATATATTTTTTCATCCGATCTTCATGATACTTTCAAGTAATGATCAGTACACCAATCCCACTTGGATGCCAAAGTTTAGTTCTCCTAGATTGAAGCATTCTTTTGGAGTAACAGTTTGAATTTTTAGGTTTCACTCTGTTTTCTCCTATATTGACAAATGTAGTTCGAACTCTAAATCAAACACGGTTTGTGCTAGCTTCTTGAAACTTGAAACAGTAAAGTAGTTCTACATTCTATTTTTATTTTTTGTTTCCTCTGGATGTACACCTAAGCAGAGACTGACGAAAGACACATTCAATGAAAGGCGTTGTTAGGCTGCCAAAATACTACAGGCTCCTGAAATCTCAACATTTTTTTTTCCGACCTTCATGATAATTTCAAGTAATGAGCAGTACACCAATAAAACGTGGATGTTCAAGTTCCGTTCTCCTAGGTTGAAGCATTCGTTGGCAGTAACAGTTAGAAATTATAGGTTTCACTGTGTTTTCTCCTATATTGACAGATGCAGTTCAAACTCTAAATCAAACATTGTTTGTGCTAGCTTCTTGAAACTTGACACAATAAAGTAGTCCTACGTTCTATCTCTAATGTTTTTTTCCTCTTCATGTAGCCTTAAGCAGAGACCGGCCAATAACACTTTCAATGAAAGGCGTTGTTAAGCTTCCAAGAAACTACCGTCTCCTGAAATCTCAACATATATTTTTGCATCCAATCTTCATGATTCTTTCACGTATTGATCAGTACACCAATCAAACGTGGATGCCCAAGTTTTGTTCTTCTAGGTTGTAGCATTCGTTTGCAGGAACAGTTAGAAATTTTAGGTTGCACTCTGTTTTCTCCTATATTGACAGATGCAGTTAGAACTCTAATTCAAACACGGTTTGTGCTAGCTTCTTGAAACTTGACACAATAAAGTAGTTCTACGTTGTATCTCTAAGGTTTGTTTCCTCTTGATGTAGCCTTAAGCAGAGACCGGCGAATAACACTTTCAATGAAAGCCGTTGTTAAGCTTCCAAAAAACTACCGTCTCCTGAAATCTCAACATATATTTTTTCATCCAATCTTCATGATTCTTTCAAGTATTGATCAGTACACCAATCAAACGTGGATGCCCAAGTTTTGTTCTTCTAGGTTGTAGCATTCGTTTGCAGGAACAGTTAGAAATTATAGGTTTCACTCTGTTTTCTCATATATTGACAGATGCAGTTAGAACTCTAATTCAAACACGGTTTGTGCTAGCTTCTTGAAACTTGACACAATAAAGTAGTTCTACGTTCTATCTCTAAGGTTTGTTTCCTCTTGTATCCTAAAGCTGGGACTGGCGAATAACACTTATACTGAAAGGGGTTGCCAAACTTCCAACACACTAGAGTCTCCTGAAATCTCAACATATATTTTTTCATCCAATCTTCATGATACTTTCAAGTAATGATCAGTACACCAATCCCACTTGGATGCCCAAGTTTAGTTCTCCTAGATTGAAGCATTCTTTTGGAGTAACAGTTTGAATTTTTAGGTTTCACTCTGTTTTCTCCTATATTGAAAAATGTAGTTCGAACTCTAAATCAAACACGGTTTGTGCTAGCTTCTTGAAACTTGAAACAGTAAAGTAGTTCTACATTCTATTTTTATTTTTTGTTTCCTCTGGATGTAGACCTAAGCAGAGACTGACGAAAGACACATTCAATGAAAGGCGTTGTTAGGCTGCCAAAATACTACAGGCTCCTGAAATCTGAACATTTTTTTTTTCCAACCTTCATGATAATTTCAAGTAATGAGCAGTACACCAATAAAACGTGGATGTTCAAGTTCCGTTCTCCTAGGTTGAAGCACTCGTTGGCAGTAACAGTTAGAAATTATAGGTTTCACTGTGTTTTCTGATATATTGACAGATGCAGTTCAAACTCTAAATCAAACATTGTTTGTGCTAGCTTCTTGAAACTTGACACAATAAAGTAGTCCTACCTTCTATCTCTAATGTTTTTTTCCTCTTGATGTAGCCTTAAGCAGAGACCGGCGAATAACACTTTCAATGAAAGGCGTTGTTAAGCTTCCAAGAAACTACCGTCTCCTGAAATCTCAACATATATTTTTGCATCCAATCTTCATGATTCTTTCAAGTATTGATCAGTACACCAATCAAACGTGGATGCCCAAGTTTTGTTCTTCTAGGTTGTAGCATTCGTTTGCAGGAACAGTTAGAAATTTTAGGTTGCACTCTGTTTTCTCCTATATTGACAGATGCAGTTAGAACTCTAATTCAAACATGGTTTGTGCTAGCTTCTTGAAACTTGACACAATAAAGTAGTTCTACGTTCTATCTCTAAGGTTTGTTTCCTCTTGTATCCTAAAGCTGGGACTGGCGAATAACACTTATATTCAAAAGGGGTTGCCAAACTTCCAACACACTAGAGTCTCCTGAAATCTCAACATATATTTTTTCATCCAATCTTCATGATACTTTCAAGTAATGATCAGTACACCATACCACTTGGATGCCAAAGTTTAGTTCTCCTAGATTGAACCATTCTTTTGGAGTAAAAGTTTGAATTTTTAGGTTTCACTCTGTTTTCTCCTATATTGACAAATGCAGTTCGAACTCTAAATCAAACACGGTTTGTGCTAGATTCTTGAAACTTGAAAGAGTAAAGTAGTTCTACATTCTATTTTTATTTTTTGTTTTTTCTGGATGTAGACCTAAGCAGAGACTGACGAAAGACAAATTCAATGAAAGGCGTTGTTAGGCTGCCAAAATACTACAGTCTCCTGAAATCTCAACATATTTTTTTTTCCGACCTTCATGATAATTTCAAGTAATGAGCAGTACACCAATAAAACGTGGATGTTCAAGTTCCGTTCTCCTAGGTTGAAGCATTCGTTTTCAGTAACAGTTTGAATTTTTAGTTTTCACTCTGTTTTCTCCTATATTGACAGATGCAGTTCGAACTCTAAATCAAACATGGTTTGTGCTAGCTTCTTGAAACTTGACACAATAAAGTAGTTCTACGTTCTATCTCTAAGGTTTTTTTCCTCTTGATGTAGCCTTAAGCAGAGACCGGCGAATAACACTTTCAATGAAAGGTGTTGTTAAGCTTCCAAAAAACTACCGTCTCCTGAAATCTCAACATATATTTTTTCATCCAATCTTCATGATTCTTTCAAGTATTGATCAGGACACCAATCAAACGTGGATGCCCATGTTTTGTTCTTCTAGGTTGTAGCATTCGTTTGCAGGAACAGTTAGAAATTATAGGTTTCACTCTGTTTTCTCCTATATTGACAGATGCAGTTAGAACTCTAAATCAAACACGGTTTGTGCTAGCTTCTTGAAACTTGACACAATAAAGTAGTTCTATGTTCTAACTCTAAGGTTTGTTTCCTCTTGTATCCTAAACCTGGGACTGGCCAATAACACTTATACTGAAAGGGGTTGCCAAACTTCCAACACACTGAGTCTCCTGAAATCTCAACATATATTTTTTCATCCGATCTTCATGATACTTTCAAGTAATGATCAGTACACCAATCCCACTTGGATGCCAAAGTTTAGTTCTCCTAGATTGAAGCATTCTTTTGGAGTAACAGTTTGAATTTTTAGGTTTCACTCTGTTTTCTCCTATATTGACAAATGTAGTTCGAACTCTAAATAAAACACGGTTTGTGCTAGCTTCTTGAAACTTGAAACAGTAAAGTAGTTCTACATTCTATTTTTATTTTTTGTTTCCTCTGGATGTAGACCTAAGCAGAGACTGACGAAAGACACATTCAATGAAAGGCGTTGTTAGGCTGCCAAAATACTACAGGATCCTGAAATCTCAACATTTTTTTTTCCGACCTTCATGATAATTTCAAGTAATGAGCAGTACACCAATAAAACGTGGATGTTCAAGTTCCGTTCTCCTAGGTTGAAGCATTCGTTGGCAGTAACAGTTAGAAATTATAGGTTTCACTGTGTTTTCTCCAATATTGACAGATGCAGTTCAAACTCTAAATCAAACATTGTTTGTGCTAGCTTCTTGAAACTTGACACAATAAAGTAGTCCTACGTTCTATCTCTAATGTTTTTTTCCTCTTCATGTAGCCTTAAGCAGAGACCGGCGAATAACACTTTCAATGAAAGGCGTTGTTAAGCTTCCAAGAAACTACTGTCTCCTGAAATCTCAACATATATTTTTGCATCCAATCTTCATGATTCTTTCAAGTATTGATCAGTACACCAATCAAACGTGGATGCCCAAGTTTTGTTCTTCTAGGTTGTAGCATTCGTTTGCAGGAACAGTTAGAAATTTTAGGTTGCACTCTGTTTTCTCCTATATTGACAGATGCAGTTAGAACTCTAATTCAAACACGGTTTGTGCTAGCTTCTTGAAACTTGACACAATAAAGTAGTTCTACGTTCTATCTCTAAGGTTTGTTTCCTCTTGATGTAGCCTTAAGCAGAGACCGGCGAATAACACTTTCAATGAAAGCCGTTGTTAAGCTTCCAAAAAACTACCGTCTCCTGAAATCTCAACATATATTTTTTCATCCAATCTTCATGATTCTTTCAAGTATTGATCAGTACACCAATCAAACGTGGATGCCCAAGTTTTGTTCTTCTAGGTTGTAGCATTCGTTTGCAGGAACAGTTAGAAATTATAGGTTTCACTCTGTTTTCTCCTATATTGACAGATGCAGTTAGAACTCTAATTCAAACACGGTTTGTGCTAGCTTCTTGAAACTTGACACAATAAAGTAGTTCTACGTTCTGTCTCTCAGGTTTGTTTCCTCTTGTATCCTAAAGCTGGGACTGGCGAATAACACTTATACTGAAAGGGGTTGCCAAACTTCCAACACACTAGAGTCTCCTGAAATCTCAACATATATTTTTTCATCCAATCTTCATGATACTTTCAAGTAATGATCAGTACACCAATCCCACTTGGATGCCAAAGTTTAGTTCTCCTTGATTGAAGCATTCTTTTGGAGTAACAGTTTGAATTTTTAGGTTTCACTCTGTTTTCTCCTATATTGACAAATGTAGTTCGAACTCTAAATCAAACACGGTTTGTGCTAGCTTCTTGAAACTTGAAACAGTAAAGTAGTTCTACATTCTATTTTTATTTTTTGTTTCCTCTGGATGTAGACCTAAGCAGAGACTGACGAAAGACACATTCAATGAAAGGCGTTGTTAGGCTGCCAAAATACTACAGTCTCCTGAAATCTCAACATATTTTATTTTCCGACCTTCATGATAATTTCAAGTAATGAGCAGTACACCAATAAAACGTGGATGTTCAAGTTTCGTTCTCCTAGGTTGAAGCATTCGTTTGCAGTAACAGTTTGAATTTTTAGTTTTCACTCTGTTTTCTCCTATATTGACAGATGCAGTTCGAACTCTAAATCAAACATGGTTTGTGCTAGCTTCTTGAAACTTGACACAATAAAGTAGTTCTACGTTCTATCTCTAAGGTTTGTTTCCTCTTGATGTAGCCTTAAGCAGAGACCGGCGAATAACACTTTCAATGAAAACCGTTGTTAGCTTCCAAGAAACTACGGTCTCCTGAAATCTCAACATATATTTTTTCATCCAATCTTCATGATTCTTTCAAGTATTGATCATTACACCAATCAAACGTGGATGCCCAAGTTTTGTTCTTCTAGTTTGTACCATTCGTTTGCAGGAACAGTTAGAAATTATACGTTTCACTCTGTTTTCTCCTATATTGACAGATGTAGTTAGAACTCTAAATCAAACACGGTTTGTGCTAGCTTCTTGAAACTTGAAACAGTAAAGTAGTTCTACATTCTATTTTTATTTTTTGTTTCCTCTGGATGTAGACCTAAGCAGAGACTGACGAAAGACACATTCAATGAAAGGCGTTGTTAGGCTGCCAAAATACTACTGTCTCCTGAAATCTCAACATATTTTTTTTTCCCACCTTCATGATAATTTCAAGTAATGAGCAGTACACCAATAAAACGTGGATGTTCAAGTTCCGTTCTCCTAGGTTGAAGCATTCGTTTTCAATAACAGTTTGAATTTTTAGTTTTCACTCTGTTTTCTCCTATATTGACAGATGCAGTTCGAACTCTAAATCAAACATGGTTTGTGCTAGCTTCTTGAAACTTGACACAATAAAGTAGTTCTACGTTCTATCTCTAAGGTTTTTTTCCTCTTGATGTAGCCTTAAGCAGAGACCGGCGAATAACACTTTCAATGAAAGGTGTTGTTAAGCTTCCAAAAAACTACCGTCTCCTGAAATCTCAACATATATTTTTTCATCCAATCTTCATGATTCTTTCAAGTATTGATCAGGACACCAATCAAACGTGGATGCCCATGTTTTGTTCTTCTAGGTTGTAGCATTCGTTTGCAGGAACAGTTAGAAATTATAGGTTTCACTCTGTTTTCTCCTATATTGACAGATGCAGTTAGAACTCTAAATCAAACACGGTTTGTGCTAGCTTCTTGAAACTTGACACAATAAAGTAGTTCTATGTTCTAACTCTAAGGTTTGTTTCCTCTTGTATCCTAAACCTGGGACTGGCCAATAACACTTATACTGAAAGGGGTTGCCAAACTTGCAACACACTAGAGTCTCCTGAAATCTCAACATATATTTTTTCATCCGATCTTCATGATTCTTTCAAGTAATGATCAGTACACCAATCCCTCTTGGATGCCAAAGTTTAGTTCTCCTAGATTGAAGCATTCTTTTGGAGTAACAGTTTGAATTTTTAGGTTTCACTCTGTTTTCTCCTATATTGACAAATGTAGTTCGAACTCTAAATCAAACACGGTTTGTGCTAGCTTCTTGAAACTTGAAACAGTAAAGTAGTTCTACATTCTATTTTTATTTTTTGTTTTTTCTGGATGTAGACCTAAGCAGAGACTGACGAAAGACACATTCAATGAAAGGCGTTATTAGGCTGCCAAAATACAACAGTCTCCTGAAATCTCAACATATTTTTTTTTCCGACCTTCATGATAATTTCAAGTAATCAGCAGTACACCAATAAAACGTGGATGTTCAAGTTTCGTTCTCCTAGGTTGAAGCATTCGTTTGCAGTAACAGTTTGAATTTTTAGTTTTCACTCTTTTTTCTCCTATATTGACAGATGCAGTTCGAACTCTAAATCAAACATGGTTTGTGCTAGCTTCTTGAAACTTGACACAATAAAGTAGTTCTACGTTCTATCTCTAAGGTTTGTTTCCTCTTGATGTAGCCTTAAGCAGAGACTGGCGAATAACACTTTCAATGAAAGGCGTTGTTAAGCTTCCAAAAAACTACCGTCTCCTGAAATCTCAACATACATTTTTTCATCCAATCTTCATTATTCTTTCAAGTAATGATCAGTACACCAATCAAACGTGGATGACCAAGTTTTGTTCTTCTAGGTTGTAGCATTCGTTTGCAGGAACAGTTAGAAATTATAGGTTTCACTCTGTTTTCTCCTATATTGACAGATGCTGTTAGAACTCTAAATCAAACACGGTTTGTGCTAGCTTCTTGCAACTTGACACAATAAAGTAGTTCTACGTTCTATCTCTAAGGTTTGTTTCCTCTTGTATCTCTAAAGCTGGGACTGGCGAATAACACTTATACTGAAAGGGGTTGCCAAACTTCCAACACACTAGAGTCTCCTGAAATCTCAACATATATTTTTTCATCCGATCTTCATGATACTTTCAAGTAATGATCAGTACACCAATCCCACTTGGATGCCAAAGTTTAGTTCTCCTAGATTGAAGCATTCTTTTGGAGTAACAGTTTGAATTTTTAGGTTTCACTCTGTTTTCTCCTATATTGACAAATGTAGTTCGAACTCTAAATCAAACACGGTTTGTGCTAGCTTCTTGAAACTTGAAACAGTAAAGTAGTTCTACATTCTATTTTTATTTTTTTGTTTCTTCTGGATGTAGACCTAAGCAGAGACTGATGAAAGACACATTCAATGAAAGGCGTTGTTAGGCTGCCAAAATAATACAGGCTCCTGAAATCTCAACATATTTTTTTTTCCGACCTTCATGATAATTTCAAGTAATGAGCAGTGCACCAATAAAACGTGGATGTTCAAGTTCCGTTCTCCTAGGTTGAAGCATTCGTTTGCAGTAACAGTTTGAATTTTTAGTTTTCACTCTGTTTTCTCCTATATTGACAGATGCAGTTCGAACTCTAAATCAAACATGGTTTGTGCTAGCTTCTTGAAACTTGACACAATAAAGTAGTTCTACGTTCTATCTCTAAGGTTTGTTTCCTCTTGATGTAGCCTTAAGCAGAGACCGGCGAATAACACTTTCAATGAAAGGTGTTGTTAAGCTTCCAAAAAACTACGGTCTCCTGAAATGTCAACATATATTTTTTCATCCAATCTTCATGATTCTTTCAAGTATTGATCAGTACACCAATCAAACGTGGATGCCCAAGTTTTGTTCTTCTAGGTTGTAGCATTCGTTTGCAGGAACAGTTAGAAATTATAGGTTTCACTCTGTTTTCTCCTATATTGACAGATGCAGTTAGAACTCTAAATCAAACACGGTTTGTGCTAGCTTCTTGAAACTTGACACAATAAAGTAGTTCTACGTTCTATCACTAAGGTTTGTTTCCTCTTGTATCCTAAAGCTGGGACTGGCGAATAACACTTATACTGAAAGGGGTTGCCAAACTTCCAACACACTAGAGTCTCCTGAAATCTCAACATATATTTTTTCATCCGATCTTCATGATACTTTCAAGTAATGATCAGTACACCAATCCCACTTGGATGCCAAAGTTTAGTTCTCCTAGATTGAAGCATTCTTTTGGAGTAACAGTTTGAATTTTTAGATTTCACTCTGTTTTCTCCTATATTGACAAATGTAGTTCGAACTCTAAATCAAACACGGTTTGTGCTAGCTTCTTGAAACTTGAAACAGTAAAGTAGTTCTACATTCTATTTTTATTTTTTTGTTTCCTCTGGATGTAGACCTAAGCAGAGACTGACGAAAGACACATTCAATGAAAGGCGTTGTTAGGCTGACAAAATACTACAGTCTCCTGAAATCTCAACATATTTTTTTTTCCGACCTTCATGATAATTTCAAGTAATGAGCAGTACACCAATAGAACGTGGATGTTCAAGTTCCGTTCTCCTAGGTTGAAGCATTCGTTTGCAGTAACAGTTTGAATTTTTAGTTTTCACTCTGTTTTCTCCTATATTGACAGATGCAGTTCGAACTCTAAATCAAACATGGTTTGTGCTAGCTTCTTGAAACTTGACACAATAAAGTAGTTCTACGTTCTATCTCTAAGGTTTGTTTCCTCTTGATGTAGCCTTAAGCAGAGACCGGCGAATAACACTTTCAATGAAAGGAGTTGTTAAGCTTCCAAAAAACTACCGTCTCCTGAAATCTCAACATATATTTTTTCATCCAATCTTCATGATTCTTTCAAGTATTGATCAGTACACCAATCAAACGTGGATGCCCAAGTTTTGTTCTTCTAGGTTGTAGCATTCGTTTGCAGGAACACTTAGAAATTATAGGTTTCACTCTGTTTTCTCCTATATTGACAGATGCAGTTAGAACTCTAAATCAAACACGGTTTGTGCTAGCTTCTTGAAACTTGACACAATAAAGTAGTTCTAAGTTCTATCACTAAGGTTTGTTTCCTCTTGTATCCTAAAGCTGGGACTGGCGAATAACACTTATACTGAAAGGGGTTGCCAAACTTCCAACACACTAGAGTCTCCTGAAATCTCAACATATATTTTTTCATCCAATCTTCATGATACTTTCAAGTAATGATCAGTACACCAATCCCACTTGGATGCCAAAGTTTAGTTCTCCTAGATTGAAGCATTCTTTTGGAGTAACAGTTTGAATTTTTGGTTTCACTCTGTTTTCTCCTATATTGACAAATGTAGTTCGAACTCTAAATCAAACAGGGTTTGTGCTAGCTTCTTGAAACTTGAAACAGTAAAGTAGTTCTACATTCTATTTTTATCTTTTGTTTCCTCTGGATGTAGACCTAAGCAGAGACTGACGAAAGACACATTCAATGAAAGGCGTTGTTAGGCTGCCAAAATACTACAGTCTCCTGAAATCTCAACATATTTTTTTTTCCGACCTTCATGATAATTTCAAGTAATGAGCAGTATACCAATAGAACGTGGATGTTCAAGTTCCGTTCTCCTAGGTTGAAGCATTCGTTTGCAGTAACAGTTTGAATTTTTAGTTTTCACTCTGTTTTCTCCTATATTGACAGATGCAGTTCGAACTCTAAATCAAACATGGTTTGTGCTAGCTTCTTGAAACTTGACACAATAAAGTAGTTCTACGTTCTATCTCTAAGGTTTGTTTCCTCTTGATGTAGCCTTAAGCAGAGACCGGCGAATAACACTTTCAATGAAAGGAGTTGTTAAGCTTCCAAAAAACTACCGTCTCCTGAAATCTCAACATATATTTTTTCATCCAATCTTCATGATTCGTTCACGTATTGATCAGTACACCAATCAAACGTGGATGCTCAAGTTTTGTTCTTCTAGGTTGTAGCATTCGTTTGCAGGAACAGTTAGAAATTATAGGTTTCACTCTGTTTTCTCCTATATTGACAGATGCAGTTAGAACTCTAAATCAAACACGGTTTGTGCTAGCTTCTTAAAACTTGACACAATAAAGTAGTTCTACGTTCTATCACTAAGGTTTGTTTCCTCTTGTATCCTAAAGCTGGGACTGGCGAATAACACTTATACTGAAAGGGGTTGCCAAACTTCCAACACACTAGAGTCTCCTGAAATCTCAACATATATTTTTTCATCCAATCTTCATGATACTTTCAAGTAATGATCAGTACACCAATCCCACTTGGATGGAAAGTTTAGTTCTCCTAGATTGAAGCATTCTTTTGGAGTAACAGTTTGAATTTTTGGTTTCACTCTGTTTTCTCCTATATTGACAAATGTAGTTCGAACTCTAAATCAAACACGGTTTGTGCTAGCTTCTTGAAACTTGAAACAGTAAAGTAGTTCTACATTCTATTTTTATTTTTTGTTTCCTCTGGATGTAGACCTAAGCAGAGACTGACGAAAGACACATTCAATGAAAGGCGTTGTTAGGCTGCCAAAATACTACAGGCTCCTGAAATCTCAACATATTTTTTTTTCCGACCTTCATGATAATTTCAAGTAATGAGCAGTACACCAATAAAACGTGGATGTTCAAGTTTCGTTCTCCTAGGTTGAAGCATTCGTTTGCAGTAACAGTTTGAATTTTTAGTTTTCACTCTGTTTTCTCCTATATTGACAGATGCAGTTCGAACTCTAAATCAAACATGGTTTGTGCTAGCTTCTTGAAACTTGACACAATAAAGTAGTTCTACGTTCTATCTCTAAGGTTTGTTTCCTCTTGATGTAGCCTTAAGCAGAGACCGGCGAATAACACTTTCAATGAAAGGCGTTGTTAAGCTTCCAAAAAACTACCGTCTCCTGAAATGTCAACATTTATTTTTTCATCCAATCTTCATGATTCTTTCAAGTATTGATCAGTACACCAATCAAACGTGGATGCCCAAGTTTTGTTCTTCTAGGTTGTAGCATTCGTTTGCAGGAACAGTTAGAAATTATAGGTTTCACTCTGTTTTCTCCTATATTGACAGATGCAGTTAGAACTCTAAATCAAACATGGTTTGTGCTAGCTTCTTGAAACTTGACACAATAAAGTAGTTCTACGTTCTATCACTAAGGTTTGTTTCCTCTTGTATCCTAAAGCTTGGACTGGCGAATAACACTTATACTGAAAGGGGTTGCCAAACTTCCAACACACTAGAGTCTCCTGAAATCTCAACATATATTTTTTCATCCAATCTTCATGATACTTTCAAGTAATGATCAGTACACCAATCCCACTTGGATGCCAAAGTTTAGTTCTCCTAGATTGAAGCATTCTTTTGGAGTAACAGTTTGAATTTTTAGGTTTCACTCTGTTTTCTCCTATATTGACAAATGTAGTTCGAACTCTAAATCAAACACGGTTTGTGCTAGCTTCTTGAAACTTGAAACAGTAAAGTAGTTCTACATTCTATTTTTATTTTTTGTGTCCTCTGGATGTAGACCTAAGCAGAGACTGACGAAAGACACATTCAATGAAAGGCTTTGTTAGGCTGCCAAAATACTACAGTCTCCTGAAATCTCAACATATTTTTTTTCCGACCTTCATGATAATTTCAAGTAATGAGCAGTACACCAATAAAACGTGGATGTTCAAGTTTCGTTCTCCTAGGTTGAAGCATTCGTTTGCAGTAACAGTTTGAATTTTTAGTTTTCACTCTGTTTTCTCCTATATTGACAGATGCAGTTCGAACTCTAAATCAAACATGGTTTGTGCTAGCTTCTTGAAACTTGACACAATAAAGTAGTTCTACGCTCTATCTCTAAGGTTTTTTTCCTCTTGATGTAGCCTTAAGCAGAGACCGGCGAATAACACTTTCAATGAAAACCGTTGTTAAGCTTCCAAAAAACTACGGTCTCCTGAAATCTCAACATATATTTTTTCTTCCAATCATCATGATTCTTTCAAGTATTGATCAGTACACCAATCAAACGTGGATGCCCAAGTTTTGTTCTTCTAGGTTGTAGCATTCGTTTGCAGGAACAGTTAGAAATTATAGGTTTCACTCTGTTTTCTCCTATATTGACAGATGCAGTTAGAACTCTAAATCAAACACGGTTTGTGCTAGCTTCTTGAAACTTGACACAATAAAGTAGTTCTACGTTCTAACTCTAAGGTTTGTTTCCTCTTGTATCCTAAAGCTGGGACTGGCCAATAACACTTATACTGAAAGGGGTTGCCAAACTTCCAACACACTAGAGTCTCCTGAAATATCAACATATATTTTTTCATCCAATCTTCATGATACTTTCAAGTAATGATCAGTACACCAATCCCACTTGGATGCCAAAGTTTAGTTCTCCTAGATTGAAGCATTCTTTTGGAGTAACAGTTTGAATTTTTAGGTTTCACTCTGTTTTCTCCTATATTGACAAATGTAGTTCGAACTCTAAATCAAACACGGTATGTGCTAGCTTCTTGAAACTTGAAACAGTAAAGTAGTTCTACATTCTATTTTTATTTTTTGTTTCCTCTGGATGTAGACCTAAGCAGAGACTGACGAAAGACACATTCAATGAAAGGCGTTGTAGGGCTGACAAAATACTACAGTCTCCTGAAATCTCAACATATTTTTTTTTCCGACCTTCATGATAATTTCAAGTAATGAGCAGTACACCAATAGAACGTGGATGTTCAAGTTCCGTTCTCCTAGGTTGAAGCATTCGTTTGCAGTAACAGTTTGAATTTTTAGTTTTCACTCTGTTTTCTCCTATATTGACAGATGCAGTTCGAACTCTAAATCAAACATGGTTTGTGCTAGATTCTTGAAACTTGACACAATAAAGTAGTTCTACGTTCTATCTCTAAGGTTTGTTTCCTCTTGATGTAGCCTTAAGCAGAGACCGGCGAATAACACTTTCAATGAAAGGAGTTGTTAAGCTTCCAAAAAACTACCGTCTCCTGAAATCTCAACATATATTTTTTCATCCAATCTTCATGATTCTTTCAAGTATTGATCAGTACACCAATCAAACGTGGATGCCCAAGTTTTGTTCTTCTAGGTTGTAGCATTCGTTTGCAGGAACACTTAGAAATTATAGGTTTCACTCTGTTTTCTCCTATATTGACAGATGCAGTTAGAACTCTAAATCAAACACGGTTTGTGCTAGCTTCTTGAAACTTGACACAATAAAGTAGTTCTAAGTTCTATCACTAAGGTTTGTTTCCTCTTGTATCCTAAAGCTGGGACTGGCGAATAACACTTATACTGAAAGGGGTTGCCAAACTTCCAACACACTAGAGTCTCCTGAAATCTCAACATATATTTTTTCATCCAATCTTCATGATACTTTCAAGTAATGATCAGTACACCAATCCCACTTGGATGCCAAAGTTTAGTTCTCCTAGATTGAAGCATTCTTTTGGAGTAACAGTTTGAATTTTTGGTTTCACTCTGTTTTCTCCTATATTGACAAATGTAGTTCGAACTCTAAATCAAACAGGGTTTGTGCTAGCTTCTTGAAACTTGAAACAGTAAAGTAGTTCTACATTCTATTTTTATCTTTTGTTTCCTCTGGATGTAGACCTAAGCAGAGACTGACGAAAGACACATTCAATGAAAGGCGTTGTTAGGCTGCCAAAATACTACAGTCTCCTGAAATCTCAACATATTTTTTTTTCCGACCTTCATGATAATTTCAAGTAATGAGCAGTATACCAATAGAACGTGGATGTTCAAGTTCCGTTCTCCTAGGTTGAAGCATTCGTTTGCAGTAACAGTTTGAATTTTTAGTTTTCACTCTGTTTTCTCCTATATTGACAGATGCAGTTCGAACTCTAAATCAAACATGGTTAGTGCTAGCTTCTTGAAACTTGACACAATAAAGTAGTTCTACGTTCTATCTCTAAGGTTTGTTTCCTCTTGATGTAGCCTTAAGCAGAGACTGGCGAATAACACTTTCAATGAAAGGCGTTGTTAAGCTTCCAAAAAACTACCGTCTCCTGAAATCTCAACATATATTTTTTCATCCAATCTTCATGATTTTTTCAAGTATTGATCAGTACACCAATCTAACGTGGATGCCCAAGTTTTGTTCTTATAGGTTGTAGCATTCGTTTGCAGGAACAGTTAGAAATTATAGGTTTCACTCTGTTTTCTCCTATATTGACAGATGCAGTTAGAACTCTAAATCAAACACGGTTTGTGCTAGCTTCTTGAAACTTGACACAGTAAAGTAGTTCTATGTTCTATCTCTAAGGTGTGTTTCCTCTTGTATCCTAAAGCTGGGACTGGCCAATAACACTTACACTGAAAGGGGTTGCCAAATGTCCAACACACTAGAGTCTCCTGACATCTCAACATATATTTTTTCATCCAATCTTCATGATACTTTCAAGAAATGATCAGTACACCAATCCCACTTGGATGCCAAAGTTTAGTTCTCCTAGATTGAAGCATTCTTTTGGAGTAACAGTTTGAATTTTTAGGTTTCACTCTGTTTTCTCCTATATTGACAAATGTAGTTCGAACTCTAAATCAAACAGGTTTGTGCTAGTTTCTTGAAACTTGAAACAGTAAAGTAGTTCTACATTCTATTTTTATTTTTTGTTTCCTCTGGATGTAGACTTAAGCAGAGACTGACGAAAGACACATTCAATGAAAGGCGTTGTTAGGCTGCCAAAATACTAGAGTCTCCTGAAATCTCAACATATTTTTTTTTCCGACCTTCAAGATAATTTCAAGTAATGAGCAGTACACCAATAAAACGTGGATGTTCAAGATTCGTTCTCCTAGGTTGAAGCATTCGTTTGCAGTAACAGTTTGAATTTTTAGTTTTCACTCTGTTTTCTCCTATATTGACAGATGCAGTTCGAACTCTAAATCAAACATGGTTTGTGCTAGCTTCTTGAAACTTGACACAATAAAGTAGTTCTACTTTCTATCTCTAAGGTTTGTTTCCTCTTGATGTAGCCTTAAGCAGAGACTGGCGAATAACACTTTCAATGAAAGGCGTTGTTAAGCTTCCAAAAAACTACCGTCTCCTGAAATCTCAACATATATTTTTTCATCCAATCTTCATGATTCTTTCAAGTATTGATCAGTACACCAATCAAACGTGGATGCCCGAGTTTTGTTCTTCTAGGTTGTAGCATTTGTTTGCAGGAACAGTTAGAAATTATAGGTTTCACTCTGTTTTCTCCTATATTGACAGATGCAGTTAGAACTCTAAATCAAACACGGTTTGTGCTAGCTTCTTGAAACTTGACACGGTAAAGTAGTTCTACGTTCTATCTCTAAGGTTTGTTTCCTCTTGTATCCTAAAGCTGGGACTGGCGAATAACACTTATACTGAAAGGGGTTGCCAAACTTCCAACACACTAGAGTCTCCTGAAATCTCAACATATATTTTTTCATCCAATCTTCATGATACTTTCAAGTAATGATCAGTACACCAATCCCACTTGGATGCCAAAGTTTAGTTCTCCTAGATTGAAGCATTCTTTTGGAGTAACAGTTTGAATTTTTAGGTTTCACTCTGTTTTCTCCTATATTGACAAATGTAGTTCGAACTCTAAATCAAACACGGTTTGTGCTAGCTTCTTGAAACTAGAAACAGTAAAGTAGTTCTACATTCTATTTTTATTTTTTGTTTCCTCTGGATGTAGACCTAAGCAGAGACTGACGAAAGACACATTCAATGAAAGGCGTTGTTAGGCTGCCAAAATACTACAGTCTCCTGAAATCTCAACATATTTTTTTTCCGACCTCCATGATAATTTCAAGTAATCAGCAGTACACCAATAAAACGTGGATGTTCAAGTTTCGTTCTCCTAGCTTGAAGCATTCGTTTGCAGTAACAGTTTGAATTCTTAGTTTTCACTCTGTTTTCTCCTATATTGACAGATGCAGTTCGAACTCTAAATCAAACATGGTTTGTGCTAGCTTCTTGAAACTTGACACAATAAAGTAGTTCTACGTTCTATCTCTAAGGTTTGTTTCCTCTTGATGTAGCCTTAAGCAGAGACTGGCGAATAACACTTTCAATGAAAGGCGTTGTTAAGCTTCCAAAAAACTACCGTCTCCTGAAATCTCAACATACATTTTTTCATCCAATCTTCATGATTCTTTCAAGTATTGATCAGTACACCAATCAAACGTGGATGCCCAAGTTTTGTTCTTCTAGGTGTAGCATTCGTTTGCAGGAACAGTTAGAAATTATAGGTTTCACTCTGTTTTCTCCTATATTGACAGATGCAGTTAGAACTCTAAATCAAACACGGTTTGTGCTAGCTTCTTGAAACTTGACACAGTAAAGTAGTTCTACGTTCTATCTCTAAGGTTTGTTTCCTCTTGTATCCTAAAGCTGGGACTGGCGAATAACACTTATACTGAAAGGGTTGCCAAACTTCCAACACACTAGAGTCTCCTGAAATCTCAACATATATTTTTTCATCCAATCTTCATGATACTTTCAAGTAATGATCAGTACACCAATCCCACTTGGATGCCAAAGTTTAGTTCTCCTAGATTGAAGCATTCTTTTGGAGTAACAGTTGGAATTTTTAGGTTTCACTCTGTTTTCTCCTATATTGACAAATGTAGTTCGAACTCTAAATCAAACACGGTTTGTGCTAGCTTCTTGAAACTTGAAACAGTAAAGTAGTTCTACATTCTATTTTTATTTTTTGTTTCCTCTGGATGTAGAACTAAGCAGAGACTGACGACAGACACATTCAATGAAAGGCGTTGTTAGGCTGCCAAAATACTACAGTCTCCTGAAATCTCAACATATTTTTTTTTCGACCTTCATGATAATTTCAAGTAATGAGCATTACACCAATAAAACGTGGATGTTCAAGTTTCGTTCTCCTAGGTTGAAGCATTCGTTTGCAGTAACAGTTTGAATTTTTAGTTTTCACTCTGTTTTCTCCTATATTGACAGATGCAGTTCGAACTCTAAATCAAACATGGTTTGTGCTAGCTTCTTGAAACTTGACACAATAAAGTAGTTCTACGTTCTATCTCTAAGGTTTGTTTCCTCTTGATGTAGCCTTAAGCAGACACTGGCGAATAACACTTTCAATGAAAGGCGTTGTTAAGCTTCCAAAAAATTACCGTCTCCTGAAATCTCAACATACATTTTTTCATCCAATCTTCATGATTCTTTCAAGTATTGATCAGTACACCAATCAAACTTGGATGCCCAAGTTTTGTTCTTCAAGGTTGTAGCATTCGTTTGCAGGAACAGTTAGAATTTATACGTTTCACTCTGTTTTCTCCTATATTGACAGATGCAGTTAGAACTCTAAATCAAACACGATTTGTGCTAGCTTCTTGAAACTTGACACAGTAAAGTAGTTGTACGTTCTATCTCAAAGGTTTGTTTCCTCATGTATCCTAAAGCTGGGACTGGCGAATAACACTTATACTGAAAGGGGTTGCCAAACTTCCAACACACTAGAGTCTCCTGAAATCTCAACATATATTTTTTATCCAATCTTCATGATACTTTCAAGTAATGATCAGTACACCAATCCCACTTGGATGCCAAAGTTTAGTTCTCCTAGATTGAAGCATTCTTTTGGAGTAACAGTTGGAATTTTTAGGTTTCACTCTGTTTTCTCCTATATTGACAAATGTAGTTCGAACTCTAAATCAAACACGGTTTGTGCTAGCTTCTTGAACCTTGAAACAGTAAAGTAGTTCTACATTGTATTTTTATTTTTTGTTTCCTCTGGATGTAGACCTAAGCAGAGACTGATGAAAGACACATTCAATGAAAGGCGTTGTTAGGCAGCCAAAAATACTACAGTCTCCTGAAATCTCAACATACTTTTTTCCGACCTTCATGATAATTTCAAGTAATCAGCAGTACACCAATAAAACGTGGATGTTCAAGTTTCATTCTCCTAGGTTGAAGCATTCGTTTTCAGTAACAGTTTGAATTTTTAGTTTTCACTCTGTTTTCTCCTATATTGACAGATGCAGTTCGAACTCTAAATCAAACATGGTTTGTGCTAGCTTCTTGAAACTTGACACAATAAAGTAGTTCTACGTTCTATCTCTAAGGTTTGTTTCCTCTTGATGTAGCCTTAAGCAGAGACTGGCGAATAACACTTTCAATGAAAGGCGTTGTTAAGCTTCCAAAAAACTACCGTCTCCTGAAATCTCAACATAGATTTTTTCATCCAATCTTCATGATCTTTCAAGTATTGATCAGTACACCAATCAAACGTGGATGCCCAAGTTTTGTTCTTCTAGGTTGTAGCATTCGTTTTCAGGAACAGTTAGAAATTATAGGTTTCACTCTGTTTTCTCCTATATTGACAGATGCTGTTACAACTCTAAATCAAACACGGTTTGTGCTAGCTTCTTGAAACTTGACACAGTAAAGTAGTTCTACGTTCTATCTCTAAGGTTTGTTTCCTCTTGTATCCTAAAGCTGGGACTGGCGAATAACACTTATACTGAAAGGGGTTGCCAAACTTCCAACACACTAGAGTCTCCTGAAATCTCAACATATATTTTTTCATCCAATCTTCATGATACTTTCAAGTAATGATCAGTACACCAATCCCACTTGGATGCCAAAGTTAGGTTCTCCTAGATTGCAGCATTCTTTTGGAGTAACAGTTTGAATTTTTAGGTTTCACTCTCTTTTCTCCTATATTGACAAATGTAGTTCGAACTCTAAATCAAACACGGTTTGTTTTAGCTTCTTGAAACTTGAAACAGTAAAGTAGTTCTACATTCTATTTTTATTTTTTGTTTCCTCTGGATGTAGACCTAAGCAGAGACTGACGAAAGACACATTCAATGAAAGGCGTTGTTAGGCTGCCAAAATACTACAGTCTCCTGAAATCTCAACATATATTTTTTTTCCGACCTTCAAGATAATTTCAAGTAATGAGCAGTACACCAATAAAACGTGGATGTTCAAGTTTCGTTCTCCTAGGTTGAAGCATTCGTTTGCAGTAACAGTTTGAATTTTTAGTTTTCACTCTGTTTTCTCCTATATTGACAGATGCAGTTCGAACTCTAAATCAAACATGGTTTGTGCTAGCTTCTTGAAACTTGACACAATAAAGTAGTTCTACGTTCTATCTCTAAGGTTTGTTTCCTCTTGATGTAGCCTTAAGCAGAGACTGGCGAATAACACTTTCAATGAAAGGTGTTGTTAAGCTTCCAAAAAACTACCGTCTCCTGAAATCTCAACACACATTTTTTCATCCAATCTTCATGATTCTTTCAAGTATTGATCAGTACACCAATCAAACGTGGATGCCCAAGTTTTGTTCTTCTAGGTTGTAGCATTCGTTTGCAGGAACAGTTAGAAATTATAGGTTTCACTCTGTTTTCTCCTATATTGACAGATGCAGTTAGAACTCTAAATCAAACACGGTTTGTGCTAGCTTCTTGAAACTTGACACAATAAAGTAGTTCTACGTTCTATCTCTAAGGTTTGTTTCCTCTTGTATCCTAAAGCTGGGACTGGCGAATAACACTTATACTGAAAGGGGTTGCCAAACTTCCAACACACTAGAGTCTCCTGAAATCTCAACATATATTTTTTCATCCAATCTTCATGATACTTTCAAGTAATGATCAGTACACCAATCCCACTTGGATGCCAAAGTTTAGTTCTCCTAGATTGAAGCATTCTTTTGGAGTAACAGTTTGAATTTTTAGGTTTCACTCTGTTTTCTCCTATATTGACAAATGTAGTTCGAACTCTAAATCAAACACGGTTTGTTTTAGCTCCTTGAAACTTGAAACAGTAAAGTAGTTCTACATTCTATTTTTATTTTTTGTTTCCTCTGCATGTAGACCTTAGCAGAGACTGACGAAAGACACATTCAATGAAAGGCGTTGTTAGGCTGCCAAAATACTACAGGCTCCTGAAATCTCAACATATTTTTTTTCCGACCTTCATGATAATTTCAAGTAATGAGCAGTACACCAATAAAACGTGGATGTTCAAGTTCCGTTCTCCTAGGTTGAAGCATTCGTTTGCAGTAACAGTTTGAATTTTTAGTTTTCACTCTGTTTTCTCCTATATTGACAGATGCAGTTCGAACTCTAAATCAAACATGGTTTGTGCTAGCTTCTTGAAACTTGACACAATAAAGTAGTTCTACGTTCTATCGCTAAGGTTTGTTTCCTCTTGATGTAGCCTTAAGCAGAGACCGGCGAATAACACTTTCAATGAAAGGCGTTGTTAAGCTTCCAAAAAACTACCGTCTCTTGAAATCTCAACATATATTTTTTCATCCAATCTTCATGATTCTTTCAAGTATTGATCAGTACACCAATCAAACGTGGATGCCCAAGTTTTGTTCTTCTAGGTTGTACCATTCGTTTGCAGGAACAGTTAGAAATTATAGGTTTCACTCTGTTTTCTCCTATATTGACAGATGCAGTTAGAACTCTAAATCAAACACGGTTTGTGCTAGCTTCTTGAAACTTGACACAGTTAAGTAGTTCTATGTTCTATCTCTAAGGTTTGTTTCCTCATGTATCCTAAAGCTGGGACTGGCGAATAACACTTATACTGAAAGGGGTTGCCAAACTTCCAACACACTAGTGTCTCCTGAAATCTCAACATATATTTTTTATCCAATCTTCATGATACTTTCAAGTAATGATCAGTACACCAATCCCACTTGGATGCCAAAGTTTAGTTCTCCTAGATTGAAGCATTCTTTTGGAGTAACAGTTTGAATTTTTAGGTTTCACTCTGTTTTCTCCTATATTGACAAATGTAGTTCGAACTCTAAATCAAACACGGTTTGTTTTAGCTCCTTGAAACTTGAAACAGTAAAGTAGTTCTACATTGTATTTTTATTTTTTGTTTCCTCTGGATGTAGACCTAAGCAGAGACTGACGAAAGACACATTCAATGAAAGGCGTTGTTAGGCTGCCAAAATACTACAGGCTCCTGAAATCTCAACATATTTTTTTTCCGACCTTCATGATAATTTCAAGTAATGAGCAGTACACCAATAAAACGTGGATGTTCAAGTTCCGTTCTCCTAGGTTGAAGCATTCGTTTGCAGTAACAGTTTGAATTTTTAGCTTTCACTCTGTTTTCTCCTATATTGACAGATGCAGTTCGAACTCTAAATCAAACATGGTTTGTGCTAGCTTCTTGAAACTTGACACAATAAAGTAGTTCTACGTTCTATCGCTAAGGTTTGTTTCCTCTTGATGTAGCCTTAAGCAGAGACCGGCGAATAACACTTTCAATGAAAGGCGTTGTTAAGCTTCCAAAAAACTACCGTCTCTTGAAATCTCAACATATATTTTTTCATCCAATCTTCATGATTCTTTCAAGTATTGATCAGTACACCAATCAAACGTGGATGCCCAAGTTTTGTTCTTCTAGGTTGTACCATTCGTTTGCAGGAACAGTTAGAAATTATAGGTTTCACTCTGTTTTCTCCTATATTGACAGATGCAGTTAGAACTCTAAATCAAACACGGTTTGTGCTAGCTTCTTGAAACTTGACACAGTTAAGTAGTTCTACGTTCTATCTCTAAGGTTTGTTTCCTCATGTATCCTAAAGCTGGGACTGGCGAATAACACTTATACTGAAAGGGGTTGCCAAACTTCCAACACACTAGAGTCTCCTGAAATCTCAACATATATTTTTTATCCAATCTTCATGATACTTTCAAGTAATGATCAGTACACCAATCCCACTTGGATGCCAAAGTTTAGTTCTCCTAGATTGAAGCATTCTTTTGGAGTAACAGTTTGAATTTTTAGGTTTCACTCTGTTTTCTCCTATATTGACAAATGTATTTCGAACTCTAAATCAAACACGGTTTGTGCTAGCTTCTTGAAACTTGAAACAGTAAAGTAGGTCTACATTGTATTTTTATTTTTTGTTTCCTCTGGATGTAGACCTAAGCAGAGACTGATGAAAGACACATTCAATGAAAGGCGTTGTTAGGATGCCAAAATACTACAGTCTCCTGAAATCTCAACATATTTTTTTTCCGACCTTCATGATAATTTCAAGTAATCAGCAGTACACCAATAAAACGTGGATGTTCAAGTTTCGTTCTCCTAGGTTGAAGCATTCTTTTGCAGTAACAGTTTGAATTTTTAGTTTTCACTCTGTTTTCTCCTATATTGACAGATGCAGTTCGAACTGTAAATCAAACATGGTTTGTGCTAGCTTCTTGAAACTTGACACAATAAAGTAGTTCTACGTTCTATCTCTAAGGTTTGTTTCCTCTTGATGTAGCCTTAAGCAGAGACTGGCGAATAACACTTTCAATGAAAGGCGTTGTTAAGCTTCCAAAAAATTACCGTCTCCTGAAATCTCAACATACATTTTTTCATCCAATCTTCATGATCTTTCAAGTATTGATCAGTACACCAATCAAACGTGGATGCCCAAGTTTTGTTCTTCTAGGTTGTAGCATTCGTTTGCAGGAACAGTTAGAAATTATAGGTTTCACTCTGTTTTCTCCTATATTGACAGATGCAGTTACAACTCTAAATCAAACACGGTTTGTGCTAGCTTCTTGAAACTTGACACAGTAAAGTAGTTCTACGTTCTATCTCTAAGGTTTGTTTCCTCTTGTATCGTAAAGCTGGGACTGGCGAATAACACTTATACTGAAAGGGGTTGCCAAACTTCCAACACACTAGAGTCTCCTGAAATCTCAACATATATTTTTTCATCCAATCTTCATGATACTTTCAAGTAATGATCAGTACACCAATCCCACTTGGATGCCAAAGTTAGGTTCCCCTACATTGAAGCATTCTTTTGGAGTAACAGTTTGAATTCTTAGGTTTCACTCTGTTTTCTCCTATATTGACAAATGTAGTTCGAACTCTAAATCAAACACGGTTTGTGCTAGCTTCTTGAAACTTGAAACAGTAAAGTAGTTCTACATTCTATTTTTATTTTTTGTTTCCTCTGGATGTAGACCTAAGCAGAGACTGAAGAAAGACACATTCAATGAAAGGCATTGTTAGGCTGCCAAAATACTACAGTCTCCTGAAATCTCAACATATTTTTTTTTCCGACCTTCATGATAATTTCAAGTAATGAGCAGTACACCAATAAAACGTGGATGTTCACGTTCCGTTCTCCTAGGTTGAAGCATTCGTTTGCAGTAACAGTTTGAATTTTTAGTTTTCACTCTGTTTTCTCCTATATTGACAGATGCAGTTCGAACTCTAAATCAAACATGGTTTGTGCTAGCTTCTTGAAACTTGACACAATAATGTAGTTCTACGTTCTATCTCTAAGGTTTGTTTCCTCTTGATGTAGCCTTAAGCAGAGACTGGCGAATAACACTTTCAATGAAAGGCGTTGTTAAGCTTCCAAAAAACTACCGTCTCCTGAAATCTCAACATACATTTTTTCATCCAATCTTCATGATTGTTTCAAGTATTGATCAGTACACCAATCAAACGTGGATGCCCAAGTTTTGTTCTTCTAGGTTGTAGCATTCGTTTGCAGGAACAGTTAGAAATTATAGGTTTCACTCTGTTTTCTCCTATATTGACAGATGCATTTATAACTCTAAATCAAACACGGTTTGTGCTAGCTTCTTGAAACTTGACACAATAAAGTACTTCTACGTTCTATCACTAAGGTTTGTTTTCTCTTGTATCCCAAAGCTGGGACTGGCGAATAACACTTATACTGAAAGGGGTTGCCAAACTTCCAACACACTAGAGTCTCCTGAAATCTCAACATATATTTTTTCATCCAATCTTCATGATACTTTCAAGTAATGATCAGTACACCAATCCCACTTGGATGCCAAAGTTTAGTTCTCCTAGATTGAAGCATTCTTTTGGAGTAACAGTTTGAATTTTTAGGTTTCACTCTGTTTTCTCCTATATTGACAAATGTAGTTCGAACTCTAAATCAAAGAGGGTTTGTGCTAGCTTCTTGAAACTTGAAACAGTAAAGTAGTTCTACATTCTATTTTTATTTTTTGTTTCCTCTGGATGTAGACCTAAGCAGAGGCTGACGAAAGACACATTCAATGAAAGGCGTTGTTAGGCTGCCAAAATACTACAGTCTCTTGAAATCTCAACATATTTTTTTTTCCGACCTTCATGATAATTTCAAGTAATGAGCAGTACACCAATAAATCGTGGATGTTCAAGTTTCGTTCTCCTAGGTTGAAGCATTCGTTTGCAGTAACAGTTTGAATTTTTAGTTTTCACTCTGTTTTCTCCTATATTGACAGATGCAGTTCGAACTCGAAATCAAACATGGTTTGTGCTAGCTTCTTGAATCTTGACACAATAAAATATTTCTATGTTCTATCTCTGAGGTTTGTTTCCTCTTGATGTAGAATTAAGCAGAGACTGGCGAATAACACTTCCAATGAAAGGCGTTGTTAAGCTTCCAAAAAACTACCGTCTCCTGAAATCTCAACATATATTGTTTCATCCAATCTTCATGATTCTTTCAAGTATTGATAAGTACACCAATCAAACGTGGATGCCCAAGTTTTGTTCTTCTAGGTTGTAGCATTCGTTTGCAGGAACAGTTAGAATTTATAGGTTTCACTCTGTTTTCTCCTATATTGACAGATGCAGTTAGAACTCTAAATCAAACACGGTTTGTGCTAGCTTCTTGAAACTTGACACAGTAAAGTAGTTCTTCGTTCTATCTCTAAGGTTTGTTTCCTCTTGTATCCTAAAGCTGGGACTGGCGAATAACACTTATACTGAAAGGGGTTGCCAAACTTCCAACACACTAGAGTCTCCTGAAATCTCAACATATATTTTTTCATCCAATCTTCATGATACTATCAAGTAATGATCAGTACACCAATCCCACTTGGATGCCAAAGTTTAGTTCTCCTAGATTGAAGCATTCTTTTGGAGTAACAGTTTGAATTTTTAGGTTTCACTCTGTTTTCTCCTATATTGACAAATGTAGTTCGAACTCTAAATCAAACAGGGTTTGTGCTAGCTTCTTGAAACTTGAAACAGTAAAGTAGTTCTACATTCTATTTATATTTTTTGTTACCTCTGGATGTAGACCTAAGCAGAGACTGACGAAAGACACATTCAATGAAAGGCGTTGTTAGGCTGCCAAAATACTACAGTCTCCTGAAATCTCAACATATTTTTTTTTCCGACCTTCATGATAATTTCAAGTAATCAGCAGTACACCAATTAAACGTGGATGTTCAAGTTTCGTTCTCCTAGATTGAAGCATTCGTTTGCAGTAGCAGTTTGAATTTTTAGTTTTCAGTCTGTTTTCTCCTATATTGAAAGATGCAGTTCGAACTCTAAATCAAACATGGTTTCTGCTAGCTTCTTGAAACTTGACACAATAAAGTAGTTCTATGTTCTATCTCTAAGGTTTGTTTCCTCTTGATGTAGCCTTAAGCAGAGACTGGCGAATAACACTTTCAATGAAAGGCGTTGTTAAGCTTCCCAAAAACTACCGTCTCCTGAAATCTCAACATATATTTTTTCATCCAATCTTCATGATTCTTTCAAGTATTGATCAGTACACCAATCAAACGTGGATGCCCAAGTTTTGTTCTTCTAGGTTGTAGCATTCGTTTGCAGGAACAGTTAGAAATTATAGGTTTCACTCTGTTTTCTCCTATATTGACAGATGCAATTAGAACTCTAAATCAAACACGGTTTGTGCTAGCTTCTTGAAACTTGACACAGTAAAGTAGTTCTACGTTCTATCTCTAAGGTTTGTTTCCTCTTGTATCCTAAAGCTGGGACTGGCGAATAACACTTATACTGAAGGGGATTGCCAAACTTCCAACACACTAGAGTCTCCTGAAATCTCAACATATATTTTTTCATCCAACCTTCATGATACTATCAAGTAATGATCAGTACACCAATCCCACTTGGATGCCAAACTTTAGTTCTCCTAGATTGAAGCATTCTTTTGGAGTAACAGTTTGAATTTTTAGGTTTCACTCTGTTTTCTCCTATATTGACAAATGTAGTTCGAACTCTAAATCAAACACGGTTTGTGCTAGCTTCTTGAAACTTGAAACAGTAAAGTAGTTCTACATTCTATTTTTATTTTTTCTTTCCTCTTGATGTAGACCTAAGCA
>NW_027518030.1:0-37436 GCF_048772815.1 Callospermophilus lateralis | reverse complement strand
TTTATTGTGTCATGTTTCAAGAAGCTAGCACAAACCGTGTTTGATTTAGAGTTCTAGCTGCATCTGTCAATATAGGAGAAAACAGAGTGAAACCTACAAATTCAAACTGTTCCTGCAAACGAATGCTTCAACCTAGGAGAACGAAACTTGGGCATCCAAGTTTGATTGGTGCACTGCTCATTACTTGAAAGTATCATGAAGGTCGGAAGAAAAAATATATGATGAGATTTCAGGAGACTGTAGATTTTTGGCAGCCTAACAACGCCTTTCATTGAATGTGTTATTCGCCAGTCTCTGCTTAAGGCTACATCAAGAGGAAACAAACCTTAGGGATAGAACGTAGAACTACTTTATTGTGTCATGTTTCAAGTAGCTAGCACAAACCGTGTTTGATTTAAAGTTCTAACTGCATCTGTCAATATAGGAGAAAACAGAGTGAAACCTAAAACTTCAAACTGTTCCTGCAAACGAATGCTTCAACCTAGAAGAACAAAACTTGGGCATCCAAGTGGGAATGGTGTACTGATCATTACCTGAATGTATCATGAAGATTGGATGAAAAAATATATGTTGAGATTTCAGGAGACTCTAGTTTTTTGAAAGTTTGGCAACCCATTTCAATATAAGTGTTATTCGCCAGTCCCTGCATTAGGCTACATCAAGAGGAAACAAACCTTAGAGATAGAACGTAGAACTACTTTATTGTGTCATGTTTCAAGAAGCTAGCACAAAACCGTGTTTGATTTAGAGTTCTAGCTGCATCTGTCAATATACGAGAAAACAGAGTGAAACCTAGAAATTCAAACTGTTCCTGCAAACGAATGCTTCAACCTAGGACAACGAAACTTGGGCATCCAAGTTTGATTTTTGCACTGCTCATTACTTGAAAGTATCATGAAGGTCGGAAGAAAAAATATATGATGAGATTTCAGGAGACTGTAGTTTTTTGGCAGCCTAACAACGCCTTTCATTGAATGTGTTATTCGCCAGTCTCTGCTTAAGGCTACATGAAGAGGAAACAAACCTTAGGGATAGAACGTAGAACTACTTTATTGTGTCATGTTTCAAGTAGCTAGCACAAACCGTGTTTGATTTAAAGTTCTAACTGCATCTGTCAATATAGGAGAAAACAGAGTGAAACCTAAACTTCAAACTGTTCCTGCAAACGAATGCTTCAACCTAGAAGAACAAAACTTGGGCATCCTAGTGGGAATGGTGAACTGATCATTACTTGAATGTATCATGAAGATTGGATGAAAAAATATATGTTGAGATTTCAGGAGACTCTAGTTTTTTGAAAGTTTGGCAACCTCTTTCAATATAAGTGTTATTCGCCAGTCCCTGCATTAGGCTACATCAAGAGGAAACAATCCTTAGAGATAGAACGTAGAACTACTTTATTGTGTCATGTTTCAAGAAGCTACCACAAACCGTGTTTGATTTAGAGTTCTAGCTGCATCTGTCAATATAGGAGAAAACAGAGTGAAACCTAGAAATTCAAACTGTTACTGCAAACGAATGCATCAATCTAGGAGAACGAAACTTGGGCATCCAAGTTTGATGGGTGTACTGCTCATTACTTGAAAGTATCATTAAGGTCGGAAAAAAATATGTGTTGAGATTTCAGGAGACTCTAGTTTTTTGGCAGCCTAACAACGCCTTTCATTGAAAGTGTTATTCGCCAGTCTGTGCTGAAGGCTACATCAAGAGGAAACAAACCTTAGGGATAGAATGTAGAACTACTTTATTTGTGTCAAGTTTCAAGAAGCTAGCCCAAACCGTGTTTGATTTAGAGTTTGAACTACATTTGTCAATATAGAAGAAAACAGTGAAACCTAAAAATTCAAACTGTTACTGCAAACGAATGCTTCAACGTAGGAGAATGAAACTTGAGCATCCAAGTGGGATTGGTGTACTGATCATTACTCGAAAGTATCATGAAGATTGGATGCAAAAATATGTGTTGAGATTTCAGAAGACTCTAGTTTGGGAAGTTTGGCAACCCTTTCAATAAAAGTGTTATTCGCCAGTAACTGCATTAGGCTACATCAAGAGGAAACAAACCTTAGAGATAGAACGTAGAACTACAGTATTTTGTCAAGTTTCAAGAAGCTAGCACAAACCGTGTTTGATTTAGAGTTCGAACTGCATCTGTCAATATAGGACAAAACAGAGTGAAACCTAAAAATTCAAACTGTTCCTGCAAACGAATGCTTCAACCTAGGAGAACGAAACTTGGGCATCCAAGTTTGATTGGTGCACTGCTCATTACTTGAAAGTATCATGAAGTTCGGAAGAAAAAATATATGATGAGATTTCAGGAGACTGTAGTTTTTTGGCAGCCTAACAACGCCTTTCATTGAATGTGTTATTCGCCAGTCTCTGCTTAAGGGTACATCAAGAGGAAACAAACCTTAGGGATAGAACGTAGAACTACTTTATTGTGTCATGTTTCAAGTAGCTAGCACAAACCGTGTTTGATTTAAAGTTCTAACTGCATCTGTCAATATAGGAGAAAACAGAGTGAAACCTAAAAATTCAAACTGTTCCTGCAAACGAATGCTTCAACCTAGAAGAACAAAACTTGGGCATCCAAGTGGGAATGGTGTACTGATCATTACTTGAATGTATCATGAAGATTGGATGAAAAAATATATGTTGAGATTTCAGGAGACTCTAGTTTTTTGAAAGTTTGGCAACCCCTTTCAATATAAGTGTTATTCGCCAGTCCCTGCATTAGGCTACATCAAGAGGAAACAAACCTTAGAGATAGAACGTAGAACTACTTTATTGTGTCAAGTTTCAAGAAGCTAGCACAAACCGTGTTGATTTAGAGTTCTAGCTGCATCTGTCAATATAGGAGAAAACAGAGTGAAACCTAGAAATTCAAACTGTTACTGCAAACGAATGCATCAATCTAGGAGAACGAAAATTGGGCATCCAAGTTTGATGGGTGTACTGCTCATTACTTGAAAGTATCATTAAGGTCGGAAAAAAATATGTGTTGAGATTTCAGGAGACTCTGGTTTTTTGGCAGCCTAACAACGCCTTTCATTGAAAGTGTTATTCGCCAGTCTGTGCTGAAGGCTACATCAAGAGGAAACAAACCTTAGGGATAGAATGTAAAACTACTTTATTGTGTCAAGTTTCAAGAACCTAGCCCAAACCGTGTATGATTTGGAGTTTGAACTACATTTTTCAATATAGGAGAAAGCAGAATGACACCTAAAAATTCAAACTGTTACTGCAAACGAATGCTTCAACGTAGGAGAATGAAACTTGAGCATCCAAGTGGGATTGGTGTACTGATCATTACTCGAAAGTATCATGAAGATTGGATAAAAAAATATATGTTGAGATTTCAGAAGACTCTAGTTTTGGGAAGTTTGGCAACCCCTTTCAATAAAGTGTTATTCGCCAGTTCCTGCATTAGGCTACATCAAGAGGAAACAAACCTTAGAGATAGAACATAGAACTACAGTATTTTGTCGAGTTTCAAGAAGCTAGCACAAACCGTGTTTGATTTAGAGTTCGAACTGCATCTGTCAATATAGGAAAAAACAGAGTGAAACCTAAAAATTCAAACTGTTCCTGCAAACGAATGCTTCAACCTAGGAGAACGAGGCATCCAAGTTTGATTGGTGCACTGCTCATTACTTGAAAGTATCATGAAGGTCGGAAGAAAAAATATATGATGAGATTTCAGGAGACTGTAGTTTTTTGGCAGCCTAACAACGCCTTTCATCGAATGTGTTATTCGCCAGTCTCTGCTTAAGGCTACATCAAGAGGAAACAAACCTTAGGGATAGAACGTAGAACTACTTTATTGTGTCATGTTTCAAGTAGCTAGCACAAACCGTGTTTGATTTAAAGTTCTAACTGCATCTGTCAATATAGGAGAAAACAGAGTGAAACCTAAAAATTCAAACTGTTCCTGCAAACGAATGCTTCAACCTAGAAGAACAAAACTTGGGCATCCAAGTGGGAATGGTGTACTGATCATTACTTGAATGTATCATGAAGATTGGATGAAAAAATATATGTTGAGATTTCAGGAGACTCTAGTTTTTTGAAAGTTTGGCAACCCCTTTCAATATAAGTTTTATTCGCCAGTCCTGCATTAGGCTACATCAAGAGGAAACAAACCTTAGAGATAGAACGTAGAACTACTTTATTGTGTCAAGTTTCAAGAAGCTAGCACAAACCGTGTTTGATTTAGAGTTCTAGCTGCCTCTGTGAATATAGGAGAAAACAGAGTGAAACCTAGAAATTCAAACTGTTACTGCAAACGAATGCATCAACCTAGGAGAACGAAAATTGGGCATCCAAGTTTGATTGGTGTACTGCTCATTACTTGAAAGTATCATTAAGGTCGGAAAATAATATGTGTTGAGATTTCAGGAGACTCTAGTTTTTGGCAGCCTAACAACACCTTTCATTGAAAGTGTTATTCGCCAGTCTGTGCTGAAGGCTACATCAAGAGGAAACAAACCTTAGGGATAGAATGTAGAACTACTTTATTGTGTCAAGTTTCAAGAAGCTAGCCCAAACCGTGTATGATTTAGAGTTTGAACTACATTTGTCAATATAGGAGAAAGCAGAATGAAACCTAAAAATTCAAACTGTTACTGCAAACGAATGCTTCAACGTAGGAGAAGGAAACTTGAGCATCCAAGTGGGATTGGTGTACTGATGATTACTCGAAAGTATCATGAAGATTGGATAAAAAAAAATATGTTGAGATTTCAGAAGACTCTAGTTTTGGGAAGTTTGGCAACCCCTTTCAATAAAAGTGTTATTCGCCAGAACCTGCATTAGGCTACATCAACAGGAAACAAACCTTAGAGATAGAACGTAGAACTTCTTTATTGTGTCAAGTTTCAAGAAGCTAGCACAAACCGTGTTTGATTTAGAGTTTTAGCTGCATCTGTCAATATAGGAGAAAACAGAGTGAAACCTAGAAATTCAAACTGTTACTGCAAATGAATGCATCAACCTAGGAGAACGAAACTTGGGCATCCAAGTTTGATTGGTGTACTGCTCATTACTTGAAAGTATCATTAAGGTCGGAAAAAAAATATGTGTTGAGATATCAGGAGACTCTAGTTTTTTGGCAGCCTAACAACGCCTTTCATTGAAAGTGTTATTCGCCAGTCTGTGCTGAAGGCTACATCAAGAGGAAACAAACCTTAGGGATAGAATGTAGAACTACTTTATTGTGTCAAGTTTCAAGAAGCTAGCCCAAACCGTGTATGATTTAGAGTTTGAACTAAATTTGTCAATATAGGAGAAAGCACAATGAAACCTAAAAATTCAAACTGTTAGTGCAAACGAATGCTTCAACGTAGGAGAATGAAACTTGAGCATCCAAGTGGGATTGGTGTACTGATCATTACTCGAAAGTATCATGAAGATTGGATAAAAAAATATATGTTGAGATTTCAGAAGACTCTAGTTTTGGGAAGTTTGGCAACCCCTTTCAATAAAAGTGTTATTCGCCAGTCCCTGCATTAGGCTACATCAAGAGGAAACAAACCTTAGAGATAGAATGTAGAACTACAGTATTTTGTCAAGTTTCAAGAAGCTAGCACAAACCGTGTTTGATTTAGAGTTCGAACTGCATCTGTCAATATAGGACAAAACAGAGTGAAACCTAAAAATTCAAACTGTTCCTGCAAACGAATGCTTCAACCTAGGAGAACGAAACTTGGGCATCCAAGTTTGATTGGTGCACTGCTCATTACTTGAAAGTATCATGAAGGTCGGAAGAAAAAATATATGATGAGATTTCAGGAGACTGTAGTTTTTTGGCAGGATAACAACGCCTTTCATTGAATGTGTTATTCGCCAGTCTCTGCTTAAGGCTACATCAAGAGGAAACAAACCTTCGGGATAGAACGTAGAACTACTTTATTGTGTCATGTTTCAAGTAGCTAGCACAAACCGTGTTTGATTTAAAGTTCTAACTGCATCTGTCAATATAGGAGAAAACAGAGTGAAACCTAAAATTTCAAACTGTTCCAGCAAACGAATGCTTCAACCTAGAAGAACAAAACTTGGGCATCCACGTGGGAATGGTGTACTGATCATTACTTGAATGTATCATGAGGATTGGATGAAAAAATGTATGTTGAGATTTCAGGAGAATCTCGTTTTTTGAAAGTTTGGCAACCCCTTTCAATATAAGTGTTATTCGCCAGTCTCTGCATTAGGCTACATCAAGAGGAAACAAACCTTAGAGATAGAACGTAGAACTACTTTATCGTGTCAAGTTTCAAGAAGCTAGCAAAAACCGTGTTTGATTTAGAGTTCTAGCTGCATCTGTCAATATAGGAGAAAACAGAGTGAAACCTAGAAATTCAAGCTGTTACTGCAAACGAATGCATCAACCTAGGAGAACGAAAATTGGGCATCCAAGTTTGATTGGTGTACTGCTCATTACTTGAAAGTATCATTAAGGTCAGAAAAACATATGTGTTGAGATTTCAGGAGACTCTAGTTTTTTGGCAGCCTAACAACGCCTTTCATTGAAAGTGTTATTCGCCAGTCTGTGATGAAGGCTACATCAAGAGGAAACAAACCTTAGGGATAGAATGTAGAACTACTTTATTGTGTCAAGTTTCAAGAAGCTAACCCAAACCGTGTATGATTTAGAGTTTGAACTACATTTGTCAATATAGAAGAAAACAGTGAAAACTAAAATTTCAAACTGTTACTGCAAACGAATGCTTCAACGTTGGAGAATGAAACTTGAGCATCCAAGTGGGATTGGTGTACTGATCATTACTTGAAAGTATCATGAAGATTGGATGCAAAAATATATGTTGAGATTTCAGGAGACTCTAGTTTTTTGAAAGTTTGGCAACCCCTTTCAATATAAGTGTTATTCGCCAGTCCCTGCATTAGGCTACATCAAGAGGAAACAAACCTTAGAGATAGAACGTAGAACTACTTTATCGTGTCAAGTTTCAAGAAGCTAGCACAAACCGTGTTTGATTTAGAGTTCTAGCTGCATCTGTCAATATAGGAGAAAACAGAGTGAAACCTAGAAATTCAAACTGTTACTGCAAACGAATGCATCAACCTAGGAGAACAAAACTTGGGCATCCAAGTTTGATTGGTGTACTGCTCATTACTTGAAAGTATCATTAAGGTCGGAAAAAATATGTGTTGAGATTTCAGGAGACTCTAGTTTTTTGGCAGCCTAACAACGCCTTTCATTGAAAGTGTTATTCGCCAGTCTGTGCTGAAGGCTACATCAAGAGGAAACAAACCTTAGGGATAGAATGTAGAACTACTTTATTGTGTCAAGTTTCAAGAAGCTAGCCCAAACCGTGTATGATTTAGAGTTTGAACTACATTTGTCAATATAGGAGAAAGCAGAATGAAACCTAAAAATTCAAACTGTTAGTGCAAACGAATGCTTCAACGTAGGAGAATGAAACTTGAGCATCCAAGTGGGATTGGTGTACTGATCATTACTCGAAAGTATCATGAAGATTGGATAAAAAAATATATGTTGAGATTTCAGAAGACTCTAGTTTTGGGAAGTTTGGCAACCCCTTTCAATAAAAGTGTTATTCGCCAGTCCCTGCATTAGGCTACATCAAGAGGAAACAAACCTTAGAGATAGAATGTAGAACTACAGTATTTTGTCAAGTTTCAAGAAGCTAGCACAAACCGTGTTTGATTTAGAGTTCGAACTGCATCTGTCAATATAGGGACAAAACAGAGTGAAACCTAAAAATTCAAACTGTTCCTGCAAACGAATGCTTCAACCTAGGAGAACGAAACTTGGGCATCCAAGTTTGATTGGTGCACTGCTCATTACTTGAAAGTATCATGAAGTTCGGAAGAAAACATATATGATGAGATTTCAGGAGACTGTAGTTTTTTGGCAGCCTAACAACGCCTTTCATTGAAAGAGTTATTCGCCAGTCTGTGCTGAAGGCTACATCAGGAGGAAACAAACCTTAGGGATAGAATGTAGAACTACTTTATTGTGTCAAGTTTCAAGAAGCTAGCCCAAACCGTGTATGATTTAGAGTTTGAACTACATTTGTCAATATAGAAGAAAACAGTGAAACCTAAAAATTAAAACTGTTCCTGCAAACGAATGCTTCAACGTAGGAGAAAGAAACTTGAGCATCCAAGTGGGATTGGTGTACTGATCATTACTTGAAAGTATCATGAAGACTGGATGCAAAAATATATGTTGAGATTTCAGAAGACTCTAGTTTTGGGAAGTTTGGCAACCCCTTTCAATAAAAGTGTTATTCGCCAGTAACTGCATTAGGCTACATCAAGAGGAAACAAACCTTAGAGATAGAACGTAGAACTACAGTATTTTGTCAAGTTTCAAGAAGCTAGCACAAACCGTGTTTGATTTAGAGTTCGAACTGCATCTGTCAATATAGGACAAAACAGAGTGAAACCTAAGAATTCAAACTGTTCCTGCAAACGAATGCTTCAACGTAGGAGAACGAAACTTGGGCATCCAAGTTTGATTGGTGCACTGCTCATTATTTGAAAGTATCATGAAGGTCGGAAGAAAAAATATATGATGAGATTTCAGGAGACTGCAGTTTTTTGGCAGCCTAACAACGCCTTTCATTGAATGTGTTATTCGCCAGTCTCTGCTTAAGGCTACATCAAGAGGAAACAAACATTAGGGATAGAACGTAGAACTACTTTATTGTGTCATGTTTCAAGTAGCTAGCACAAACCGTGTTTGATTTAAAGTTCTAACTGCATCTGTCAATATAGGAGAAAACAGAGTGAAACCTAAAAATTCAAACTGTTCCTGCAAACGAATGCTTCAACCTAGAAGAACAAAACTTGGGCATCCAAGTGGGAATGGTGTACTGATCATTACTTGAATGTATCATGAAGATTGGATGAAAAAATATATATTGAGATTTCAGGAGACTCTAGTTTTTTGAATGTTTGGCAACCCCTTTCAATATAAGTGTTATTCGCCAGTCCCTGCATTAGGCTACGTCAAGAGGAAACAAACCTTAGAGATAGAACGTAGAACTACTTTATTGTGTCAAGTTTCAAGAAGCTAGCACAAACCGTGTTTGATTTAGAGTTCTAGCTGCATCTGTCAATATAGGCGAAAACAGAGTGATACCTAGAAATTCAAACTGTTACTGCAAACGAATGCATCAACCTAGGAGAACGAAACTTGGGCATCCAAGTTTGATTGGTGTACTGCTCATTACTTGAAAGTATCATTAAGGTCGGAAAAAAATATGTGTTGAGATTTCAGGAGACTCTAGTTTTTTGGAGCCTAACAACGACTTTCATTGAAAGTGTTATTCGCCAGTCTGTGCTGAAGGCTACATCAAGAGGAAACAAACCTTAGGGATAGAATGTAGAACTACTTTATTGTGTCAAGTTTCAAGAAGCTAGCCCAAACCGTGTATGATTTAGAGTTTGAACTACATTTGTCAATATAGGAGAAAGCAGAATGAAACCTAAAAATTCAAACTGTTACTGCAAACGAATGATTCAACCTAGAAGAACAAAACTTGGGCATCCAATTGGGAATGGTGTACTGATCATTACTTGAATGTATCATGAAGATTGGATGAAAAAATATATGTTGAGATTTCAGGAGACTCTAGTTTTTTGAAAGTTTGGCAACCCCTTTCAATATAAGTGTTATTCGCCAGTCCCTGCATTAGGCTACATCAAGAGGAAACAAACCTTAGAGATAGAACGTAGAACTACTTTATTGTGTCAAGTTTCAAGAAGCTAGCACAAACCGTGTTTGATTTAGAGTTCTAGCTGCATCTGCCAATATAGGAGAAAACAGAGTGAAACCTAGAAATTCAAACTGTAACTGCAAACAAATGCATCAACCTAGGAGAACGAAACTTGGGCATCCAAGTTTGATTGGTGTACTGCTCATTACTTGAAAGTATCATTAAGGTCGGAAAAAAATATGTGTTGAGATTTCAGGAGACTCTAGTATTTTGGCAGCCTAACAACGCCTTTCATTGAAAGTGTTATTCGCCAGTCTGTGCTGAAGGCTACATGAAGTGGAAACAAACCTTAGGGATAGAATGTAGAACTACTTTATTGTGTCAAGTTTCAAGAAGCTAGCCCAAAGCGTGTATGATTTAGAGTTTGAACTACATTTGTCAATATAGAAGAAAACAGTGAAACCTAAAAATTAAAACTGTTACTGCAAACGAATGCTTCAACGTAGGAGAATGAAACTTGAGCATCCAAGTGGGATTGGTGTACTGATCATTACTCTAAAGTATCATGAAGATTGGATTCAAAAATATATGTTGAGATTTCAGAAGACTCTAGTTTTTGGAAGTTTGGCAACCCCTTTCAATAAAAGTGTTATTCGCCAGTAACTGCATTAGGCTACCTAAGAGGAAACAAACCTTAGAGATAGAACGTAGAACTACAGTATTTTGTCAAGTTTCAAGAATCTAGCACAAACCGTTTTTGATTTAGAGTTCGAACTGCATCTGTCAATATAGGACAAAACAGAGTGAAACCTAAAAATTCAAACTGTTCCTGCAAACGAATGCTTCAACCTAAGAGAACGAAACTTGGGAATCCAAGTTTGATTGGTGCACTGCTCATTACTTGAAAGTATCATGAAGGTCGGAAGAAAAAATATATGATGAGATTTCAGGAGACTGTAGTTTTTTGGCAGCCTAACAACGCCTTTCATTGAATGTGTTATTCGCCAGTCTCTGCTTAAGGGTACATCAAGAGGAAACAAACCTTAGGGATAGAACGTAGAACTACTTTATTGTGTCATGTTTCAAGTAGCTAGCACAAACCGTGTTTGATTTAAAGTTCTAACTGCATCTGTCAATATAGGAGAAAACAGAGTGAAACCTAAAAATTCAAACTGTTCCTGCAAACGAATGCTTCAACCTAGAAGAACGAAACTTGGGCATCCAAGTGGGAATGGTGTACTGATCATTTCTTGAATGTATCATGAAGATTGGATGAAAAAATATATGTTGAGATTTCAGGAGACTCTAGTTTTTTGAAAGTTTGGCAACCCCTTTCAATATAAGTGTTATTCGCCATTCCCTGCATTAGGCTACATCAAGAGGAAACAAACCTTAGAGATAGAACGTAGAACTACTTTTTTGTGTCAAGTTTCAAGAAGCTAGCACAAACCGTGTTTGATTTAGAGTTCTAGCTGCATCTGTCAATATAGGAGAAAACAGAGTGAAACCTAGAAATTCAAACTGTAACTGCAAACGAATGCATCAACCTAGGAGAACGAAACTTGGGCATCCAAGTTTGATTGGTGTACTGCTCATTACTTGAAAGTATCATTAAGGTCGGAAAAAAATATGTGTTGAGATTTCAGGAGACTCTAGTTTTTTGGCAGCCTAACAACGCCTTTCATTGAAAGTGTTATTCGCCAGTCTGTGCTGAAGGCTACATCAAGAGGAAACAAACCTTAGGGATAGAATGTAGAACTACTTTATTGTGTCAAGTTTCAAGAAGCTAGCCCAAACCGTGTATGATTTAGAGTTTGAACTACATTTGTCAATATAGAAGAAAACAGTGAAACCTAAAAATTAAAACTGTTAATGCAAACGAATGCTTCAACGTAGGAGAATGAAACTTGAGCATCCAAGTGGGATTGGTGTACTGATCATTACTCGAAAGTATCATGAAAATTGGATAAAAAAATATATGTTGAGATTTCAGAAGACTCTAGTTTTGGGAAGTTTGGCAACCCCTTTCAATAAAAGTGTTATTCGCCAGTAACTGCATTAGGCTACATCAAGAGGAAACAAACCTTAGAGATAGAACGTAGAACTACAGTATTTTGTCAAGTTTCAAGAAGCTAGCACAAACCGTGTTTGATTTAGAGTTCGAACTGCATCTGTCAATATAGGACAAAACAGAGTGAAACCTAAATTCAAACTGTTCCTGCAAACGAATGCTTCAACCTAGGAGAACAAAACTTGGGCATCCAAGTTTGATTGGTGCACTGCTCATTACTTGAAATTATCATGAAGGTCGGAAGAAAAAATATATGATGAGATTTCAGGAGACTGTAGTTTTTTGGCAGCCTAACAACGCCTTTCATTGAATGTGTTATTCGCCAGTTTCTGCTTAAGGGTACATCAAGAGGAAGCAAACCTTAGGGATAGAACGTAGAACTACTTTATTGTGTCATATTTCAAGTAGCTAGCACAAACCGTGTTTGATTTAAAGTTCTAACTGCATCTGTCAAAATAGGAGAAAACAGTGTGAAACCTAAAAATTCAAACTGTTCCTGCAAACGAATGCTTCAACCTAGAAGAACAAAACTTGGGCATCCAAGTGGGAATGGTGTACTGATCATTACTTGAATGTATCATGAAGATTGGATGAAAAAATATATGTTGAGATTTCAGGAGACTCTAGTTTTTTGAAAGTTTGGCAACCCCTTTCAATATAAGTGTTATTCGCCAGTCCCTGCATTAGGCTACATCAAGAGGAAACAAACCTTAGAGATAGAACGTAGAACTACTTTATTGTGTCAAGTTTCAAGAAGCTAGCACAAACCGTGTTTGATTTAGAGTTCTAGCTGCATCTGTCAATATAGGAGAAAACAGAGTGAAACCTAGAAATTCAAACTGTTACTGCAAACGAATGCATCAACCGAGGAGATCGAAACTTGGGCAACCAAGTTTGATTGGTGTACTGCTCATTACTTGAAAGTATCATTAAGGTCAGAAAAAAATATGTGTTGAGATTTCAGGAGACTCTAGTTTCTTGGCAGCCTAACAACGCCTTTCATTGAAAGTGTTATTCGCCAGTCTGTGCTGAAGGCTACATCAAGAGGAAACAAACCTTAGGGATAGAATGTAGAACTACTTTATTGTGTCAAGTGTCAAGAAGCTAGCCCAAACCGTGTATGATTTAGAGTTTGAACTACATTTGTCAATATAGAAGAAAACAGTGAAACCTAAAAATTAAAACTGTTACTGCAAACGAATGCTTCAACGTAGGAGAATGAAACTTGAGCATCCAAGTGGGATTGGTGTACTGATCATTACTCGAAAGTATCATGAAGATTGGATGCAAAAATATATGTTGAGATTTCAGAAGACTCTAGTTTTTGGAAGTTTGGCAACCCCTTTCAATAAAAGTGTTATTCGCCAGTCCCTGCATTAGGCTACATCAAGAGGAAACAAACCTTAGAGATAGAACGTAGAACTACAGTATTTTGTCAAGTTTCAAGAAGCTAGCACAAACCGTGTTTGATTTAGAGTTCGAACTGCATCTGTCAATATAGGACAAAACAGAGTGAAACCTAAAAATTCAAACTGTTCCTGCAAACGAATGCTTCAACCTAGGAGAACGAAACTTGGGCATCCAAGTTTGATTGGTGCACTGCTCATTACTTGAAAGTATCATGAAGGTCGGAAGAAAAAATATATGATGAGATTTCAGTAGACTGTAGTTTTTTGGCAGCCTAACAAAGCCTTTCATTGAATGTGTAATTCGCCAGTCTCTGCTTAAGGGTACATCAAGAGGAAACAAACTTTAGGGATAGAACGTAGAACTACTTTATTGTGTCAAGTTTCAAGAAGCTAGCACAAACCGTGTTTGATTTAGAGTTCTAGCTGCATCTGCCAATATAGGAGAAAACAGAGTGAAACCTAGAAATTCAAACTGTAACTGCAAACAAATGCATCAACCTAGGAGAACGAAACTTGGGCATCCAAGTTTGATTGGTGTACTGCTCATTACTTGAAAGTATCATTAAGGTCGGAAAAAAATATGTGTTGAGATTTCAGGAGACTCTAGTATTTTGGCAGCCTAACAACGCCTTCATTGAAAGTGTTATTCGCCAGTCTGTGCTGAAGGCTACATGAAGAGGAAACAAACCTTAGGGATAGAATGTAGAACTACTTTATTGTGTCAAGTTTCAAGAAGCTAGCCCAAAGCGTGTATGATTTAGAGTTTGAACTACATTTGTCAATATAGAAGAAAACAGTGAAACCTAAAAATTAAAACTGTTACTGCAAACGAATGCTTCAACGTAGGAGAATGAAACTTGAGCATCCAAGTGGGATTGGTGTACTGATCATTACTCTAAAGTATCATGAAGATTGGATTCAAAAATATATGTTGAGATTTCAGAAGACTCTAGTTTTTGGAAGTTTGGCAACCCCTTTCAATAAAAGTGTTATTCGCCAGTAACTGCATTAGGCTACCTAAGAGGAAACAAACCTTAGAGATAGAACGTAGAACTACAGTATTTTGTCAAGTTTCAAGAATCTAGCCCAAACCGTGTTTGATTTAGAGTTCGAACTGCATCTGTCAATATAGGACAAAACAGAGTGAAACCTAAAAATTCAAACTGTTCCTGCAAACGAATGCTTCAACCTAAGAGAACGAAACTTGGGAATCCAAGTTTGATTGGTGCACTGCTCATTACTTGAAAGTATCATGAAGGTCGGAAGAAAAAATATATGATGAGATTTCAGGAGACTGTAGTTTTTTGGCAGCCTAACAACGCCTTTCATTGAATGTGTTATTCGCCAGTCTCTGCTTAAGGGTACATCAAGAGGAAACAAACCTTAGGGATAGAACGTAGAACTACTTTATTGTGTCATGTTTCAAGTAGCTAGCACAAACCGTGTTTGATTTAAAGTTCTAACTGCATCTGTCAATATAGGAGAAAACAGAGTGAAACCTAAAAATTCAAACTGTTCCTGCAAACGAATGCTTCAAACTAGAAGAACGAAACTTGGGCATCCAAGTGGGAATGGTGTACTGATCATTTCTTGAATGTATCATGAAGATTGGATGAAAAAATATATGTTGAGATTTCAGGAGACTCTAGTTTTTTGAAAGTTTGGCAACCCCTTTCAATATAAGTGTTATTCGCCATTCCCTGCATTAGGCTACATCAAGAGGAAACAAACCTTAGAGATAGAACGTAGAACTACTTTATTGTGTCAAGTTTCAAGAAGCTAGCACAAACCGTGTTTGATTTAGAGTTCTAGCTGCATCTGTCAATATAGGAGAAAACAGAGTGAAACCTAGAAATTCAAACTGTAACTGCAAACGAATGCATCAACCTAGGAGAACGAAACTTGGGCATCCAAGTTTGATTGGTGTACTGCTCATTACTTGAAAGTATCATTAAGGTCGGAAAAAAATATGTGTTGAGATTTCAGGAGACTCTAGTTTTTTGGCAGCCTAACAACGCCTTTCATTGAAAGTGTTATTCGCCAGTCTGTGCTGAAGGCTACATCAAGAGGAAACAAACCTTAGGGATAGAATGTAGAACTACTTTATTGTGTCAAGTTTCAAGAAGCTAGCCCAAACCGTGTATGATTTAGAGTTTGAACTACATTTGTCAATATAGAAGAAAACAGTGAAACCTAAAAATTAAAACTGTTATTGCAAACGAATGCTTCAACGTAGGAGAATGAAACTTGAGCATCCAAGTGGGATTGGTGTACTGATCATTACTCGAAAGTATCATGAAGATTGGATAAAAAAATATATGTTGAGATTTCAGAAGACTCTAGTTTTGGGAAGTTTGGCAACCCCTTTCAATAAAAGTGTTATTCGCCAGTAACTGCATTAGGCTACATCAAGAGGAAACAAACCTTAGAGATAGAACGTAGAACTACAGTATTTTGTCAAGTTTCAAGAAGCTAGCACAAACCGTGTTTGATTTAGAGTTCGAACTGCATCTGTCAATATAGGACAAAACAGAGTGAAACCTAAATTCAAACTGTTCCTGCAAACGAATGCTTCAACCTAGGAGAACGAAACTTGGGCATCCAAGTTTGATTGGTGCACTGCTCATTACTTGAAATTATCATGAAGGTCGGAAGAAAAAATATATGATGAGATTTCAGGAGACTGTAGTTTTTTGGCAGCCTAACAACGCCTTTCATTGAATGTGTTATTCGCCAGTTTCTGCTTAAGGGTACATCAAGAGGAAGCAAACCTTAGGGATAGAACGTAGAACTACTTTATTGTGTCATGTTTCAAGTAGCTAGCACAAACCGTGTTTGATTTAAAGTTCTAACTGCATCTGTCAATATAGGAGAAAACAGAGTGAAACCTAAAAATTCAAACTGTTCCTGCAAACGAATGCTTCAACCTAGAAGAACAAAACTTGGGCATCCAAGTGGGAATGGTGTACTGATCATTACTTGAATGTATTATGAAGATTGGATCAAAAAGTATATGTTGAGATTTCAGGAGACTCTAGTTTTTTGAAAGTTTGGCAACCCCTTTCAATATAAGTGTTATTCGCCAGTCCCTGCATTAGGCTACATCAAGAGGAAACAAACCATAGAGATAGAACGTAGAACTACATTATTGTGTCAAGTTTCAAGAAGCTAGCACAAACCGTGTTTGATTTAGAGTTCTAGCTGCATCTGTCAATATAGGAGAAAACAGAGTGAAACCTAGAAATTCAAACTGTTACTGCAAACGAATGCATCAACCTAGGAGAAAAAACTTGGGCATCCAAGTTTGATTGGTGTACTGCTCATTACTTGAAAGTATCATTAAGGTTGGAAAAAAATATGTGTTGAGATTTCAGGAGACTCTAGTTTTTTGGCAGCCTAACAACGCCTTTCATTGAAAGTGTTATTCGCCAGTCTGTCCTGAAGGCTACATCAAGAGGAAACAAACCTTAGGGATAGAATGTAGAACTACTTTATTGTGTCAAGTTTCAAGAAGCTAGCCCAAACCGTGTATGATTTAGAGTTTGAACTACATTTGTCAATATAGGAGAAAGCAGAATGAAACCTAAAAATTCAAACTGTTACTGCAAACGAATGCTTCAACATAGGAGAAGGAAACTTGAGCATCCAAGTGGGATTGGTGTACTGATCATTACTCGAAAGTATCATGAAGAATGGATGCAAAAATATATGTTGAGATTTCAAAAGACTCTAGTTTTGGGAAGTTTGGCAACCCCTTTCAATAAAAGTGTTATTCGCCAGTCCCTGCATTAGGCTACATCAAGAGGAAACAAACCTTAGAGATAGAACGTAGAACTACAGTATTTTGTCAAGTTTCAAGAAGCTAGCACAAACCGTGTTTGATTTAGAGTTCGAACTGCATCTGTCAATATAGGACAAAACAGAGTGAAACCTAATAATTCAAACTGTTCCTGCAAACGAATGCTTCAACCTAGGAGAACGAAACTTGGGCATCCAAGTTTGATTGGTGCACTGCTCATTATTTGAAAGTATCATGAAGGTCGGAAGAAAAAATATATGATGAGATTTCAGGAGACTGTAGTTTTTTGGCAGCCTAACAAAGCCTTTCATTGAATGTGTAATTCGCCAGTCTCTGCTAAAGGGTACATCAAGAGGAAACAAACTTTAGGGATAGAACGTAGAACTACTTTATTGTGTCATGCTTCAAGTAGCTAGCACAAACCGTGTTTGATTTAAAGTTCTAACTGCATCTGTCAATATAGGAGAAAACAGAGTGAAACCTAAAAATTCAAACTGTTCCTGCAAACGAATGCTTCAACCTAGAAGAACAAAACTTGGGCATCCAAGTGGGAATGGTGTACTGATCATTACTTGAATGTATCATGAAGATTGGATGAAAAAATATATGTTGAGATTCAGGAGACTCTAGTTTTTTGAAAGTTTGGCAACCCCTTTCAATATAAGTGTTATTCGCCAGTCCCTGCATTAGGCTACATCAAGAGGAAACAAACCTTAGAGATAGAACGTAGAACTACTTTATTGTGTCAAGTTTCAAGAAGCTAGCACAAACCGTGTATGATTTAGAGTTTGAACTACATTTGTCAATATAGGAGAAAGCAGAATGAAACCTAAAAATTCAAACTGTTACTGCAAACGAATGCTTCAACGTAGGAGAATGAAACTTGAGCATCCAAGTGGGATTGGTGTACTGATCATTACTCGAAAGTATCATGAAGATTGGATAAAAAAAAATATGTTGAGATTTCAGAAGACTCTAGTTTTGGGAAGTTTGGCAACCCCTTTCAATAAAAGTGTTATTCGCCAGTCCCTGCATTAGGCTACATCAAGAGGAAACAAACCTTAGAGATAGAACGTAGAACTACTTTATTGTGTCAAGTTTCAAGAAGCTAGCACAAACCGTGTTTGATTTAGAGTTCTAGCTGCATCTGTCAATATAGGAGAAAACAGAGTGAAACCTAAAATTCAAACTGTTACTGCAAACGAATGCATCAACCTAGGAGAACGAAACTTGGGCATCCAAGTTTGATTGGTGCACTGCTCATTACTTGAAAGTATCATGAAGGTCGGAAGAAAAAATATATGATGAGATTTCAGGAGACTGTAGTTTTTTGGCAGCCTAACAAAGCCTTTCATTGAATGTGTAATTCGCCAGTCTCTGCTTAAGGGTACATCAAGAGGAAACAAACTTTAGGGATAGAACGTAGAACTACTTTATTGTGTCATGCTTCAAGTAGCTAGCACAAACCGTGTTTGATTTAAAGTTCTAACTGCATCTGTCAATATAGGAGAAAACAGAGTGAAACCTAAAAATTCAAACTGTTCCTGCAAACGAATGCTTCAACCTAGAAGAACAAAACTTGGGCATCCAAGTGGGAATGGTGTACTGATCATTACTTGAATGTATCATGAAGATTGGATGAAAAAATATATGTTGAGATTTCAGGAGACTCTAGTTTTTTGAAAGTTTGGCAACCCCTTTCAATATAAGTGTTATTCGCGAGTCCCTGCATTAGGCTACATCAAGAGGAAACAAACCTTAGAGATAGAACGTAGAACTACTTTATTGTGTCAAGTTTCAAGAAGCTAGCACAAACCGTGTATGATTTAGAGTTTGAACTACATTTGTCAATATAGGAGAAAGCAGAATGAAACCTAAAAATTCAAACTGTTACTGCAAACGAATGCTTCAACGTAGGAGAATGAAACTTGAGCATCCAAGTGGGATTGGTGTACTGATCATTACTCGAAAGTATCATGAAGATTGGATAAAAAAAAATATGTTGAGATTTCAGAAGACTCTAGTTTTGGGAAGTTTGGCAACCCCTTTCAATAAAAGTGTTATTCGCCAGTCCCTGCATTAGGCTACATCAAGAGGAAACAAACCTTAGAGATAGAACGTAGAACTACTTTATTGTGTCAAGTTTCAAGAAGCTAGCACAAACCGTGTTTGATTTAGAGTTCTAGCTGCATCTGTCAATATAGGAGAAAACAGAGTGAAACCTAGAAATTCAAACTGTAACTGCAAACGAATGCATCAACCTAGGAGAACGAAACTTGGGCATCCAAGTTTGATTGGTGTACTGCTCATTACTTGAAAGTATCATTAAGGTCAGAAAAAAATATGTGTTGAGATTTCAGGAGACTCTAGTTTTTTGGCAGCCTAACAACGCCTTTCATTGAAAGTGTTATTCGACAGTCTGTGCTGAAGGCTACATCAAGAGGAAACAAACCTTAGGGATAGAATGTAGAACTACTTTATTGTGTCAAGTTTCAAGAAGCTAGCCCAAACCGTGTATGATTTAGAGTTTGAACTACATTTGTCAATATAGAAGAAAACAGTGAAACCTAAAAATTAAAACTGTTACTGTAAACGAATGCTTCCACGTAGGAGAATGAAACTTGAGCATCCAAGTGGGATTGGTGTACTGATCATTACTTGAAAGTATCATGAAGATTGGATGCAAAAATATATGTTGAGATTTCAGAAGACTCTAGTTTTTGGAAGTTTGGCAACCCCTTTCAATAAAAGTGTTATTCGCCAGTCCCTGCATTAGGCTACATCAAGAGGAAACAAACCTTAGAGATAGAACGTAGAACTACAGTATTTTGTCAAGTTTCAAGAAGCTAGCACAAACCGTGTTTGATTTAGAGTTCGAACTGCATCTGTCAATATAGGACAAAACAGAGTGAAACCTAAAAATTCAAACTGTTCCTGCAAACGAATGCTTCAACCTAGGAGAACGAAACTTGGGCATCCAAGTTTGATTGGTGCACTGCTCATTACTTGAAAGTATCATGAAGGTCGGAAGAAAAAATATATGTTGAGATTTCAGGAGACTGTAGTTTTTTGGCACCCTAACAACGCATATCATTGAATGTGTTATTCGCCAGTCTCTGCTTAAGGGTACATCAAGAGGAAACAAACCTTAGGGATAGAACGTAGAACTACTTTATTGTGTCATGTTTCAAGTAGCTAGCACAAACCGTGTTTGATTTAAAGTTATAACTGCATCTGTCAATATAGGAGAAAACAGAGTGAAACCTAAAAATTCAAACTGTTCCTGCAAACGAATGCTTCAACCTAGAAGAACAAAACTTGGGCATCCAAGTGGGAATGGTGTACTGATCATTACTTGAATGTATTATGAAGATTGGATGAAAAAATATATGTTGATATTTCAGGAGACTATAGATTTTTGAAAGTTTGGCAACCCCTTTCAATATAAGTGTTATTCGCCAGTCCCTGCATTAGGCTACATCAAGAGGAAACAAACCTTAGAGATAGAATGTAGAACTACTTTATTGTGTCAAGTTTCAAGAAGCTAGCACAAACCGTGTTTGATTTAGAGTTCTAGCTGCATCTGTCAATATAGGAGAAAACAGAGTGAAACCTAGAAATTCAAACTGTAACTGCAAATGAATGCATCAACCTAGGAGAACTAAACTTGGGCATCCAAGTTTGATTGGTGTACTGCTCATTACTTGAAAGTATCATTAAGGTCGGAAAAAAATATGTGTTGAGATTTCAGGAGACTCTAGTTTTTTGGCAGCCTAACAACGCCTTTCATTGAAAGTGTTATTCGCCAGTCTGTGCTGAAGGCTACATCAAGAGGAAACAAACCTTAGGGATAGAATGTAGAACTACTTTATTGTGTCAAGTTTCAAGAAGCTAGCCCAAACCGTGTATGATTTAGAGTTTGAACTACATTTGTCAATATAGAAGAAAACAGTGAAACCTAAAAATTAAAACTGTTACTGCAAACGAATGCTTCAACGTAGGAGAATGAAACTTGAGCATCCAAGTGGGATTGGTGTACTGATCATTACTCGAAAGTATCATGAAGATTGGATAAAAAAATATATGTTGAGATTTTCAGGAGACTCTAGATTTTTGAAAGTTTGGCAACCCCTTTCAATATAAGTGTTATTCGCCAGTCCCTGCATTAGGCTACATCAAGAGGAAACAAACCTTAGAGATAGAACGTAGAACTACTTTATTGTGTCAAGTTTCAAGAAGCTAGCCCAAACCGTGTATGATTTAGAGTTTGAACTACATTTGTCAATATAGAAGAAAACAGTGAAACCTAAAAATTAAAACTGTTACTGCAAACGAATGCTTCAACGTAGGAGAATGAAACTTGAGCATCCAAGTGGGATTGGTGTACTGATCATTACTTGAAAGTATCATGAAGATTGGATGCAAAAATATATGTTGAGATTTCAGAAGACTCTAGTTTTGGGAAGTTTGGCAACCCCTTTCAATAAAGTGTTATTCGCCAGTTCCTGCATTAGGCTACATCAAGAGGAAACAAACCTTAGAGATAGAACGTAGAACTACAGTATTTTGTCAAGTTTCAAGAAGCTAGCACAAACCGTGTTTGATTTAGAGTTCGAACTGCATCTGTCAATATAGGACAAAACAGAGTGAATCCTAAAAATTCAAACTGTTCCTGCAAACGAATGCTTCAACCTAGGAGAACGAAACTTGGGCATCCAAGTTTGATTGGTGCACTGCTCATTACTTGAAAGTATCATGAAGGTCGGAAGAAAAAATATATGATGAGATTTCAGGAGACTGTAGTTTTTTGGCAGCCTAACAACGCCTTTCATTGAATGTGTTATTCGCCAGTCTCTGCTTAAGGCTACATCAAGAGGAAACAAACCTTAGGGATAGAACGTAGAACTACTTTATTGTGTCATGTTTCAAGTAGCTAGCACAAACCGTGTTTGATTTAAAGTTCTAACTGCATCTGTCAATATAGGAGAAAACAGAGTGAAACCTAAAAATTCAAACTGTTCCTGCAAACGAATGCTTCAACCTAGAAGAACAAAACTTGGGCATCCAAGTGGGAATGGTGTACTGATCATTACTTGAAATATTATGAAGATTGGATCAAAAAATATACGTTGAGATTTCAGGAGACTCTAGTTTTTTGAAAGTTTGGCAACCCCTTTCAATATAAGTGTTATTCGCCAGTCCCTGCATTAGGCTACATCAAGAGGAAACAAACCATAGAGATAGAACGTAGAACTACATTATTGTGTCAAGTTTCAAGAAGCTAGCACAAACCGTGTTTGATTTAGAGTTCTAGCTGCATCTGTCAATATAGGAGAAAACAGAGTGAAACCTAGAAATTCAAACTGTTACTGCAAACGAATGCATCAACCTAGGAGAAAAAACTTGGGCATCCAAGTTTGATTGGTGTACTGCTCATTACTTGAAAGTATCATTAAGGTTGGAAAAAAATATGTGTTGAGATTTCAGGAGACTCTAGTTTTTTGGCAGCCTAACAACGCCTTTCATTGAAAGTGTTATTCGCCAGTCTGTGCTGAAGGCTACATCAAGAGGAAACAAACCTTAGGGATAGAATGTAGAACTACTTTATTGTGTCAAGTTTCAAGAAGCTAGCCCAAACCGTGTATGATTTAGAGTTTGAACTACATTTGTCAATATAGGAGAAAGCAGAATGAAACCTAAAAATTCAAACTGTTACTGCAAACGAATGCTTCAACATAGGAGAAGGAAACTTGAGCATCCAAGTGGGATTGGTGTACTGATCATTACTCGAAAGTATCATGAAGAATGGATGCAAAAATATATGTTGAGATTTCAGAAGACTCTAGTTTTGGGAAGTTTGGCAACCCCTTTCAATAAAAGTGTTATTCGCCAGTCCCTGCATTAGGCTACATCAAGAGGAAACAAACCTTAGAGATAGAACGTAGAACTACAGTATTTTGTCAAGTTTCAAGAAGCTAGCACAAACCGTGTTTGATTTAGAGTTCGAACTGCATCTGTCAATATAGGACAAAACAGAGTGAAACCTAATAATTCAAATTGTTCCTGCAAACGAATGCTTCAACCTAGGAGAACGAAACTTGGGCATCCAAGTTTGATTGGTGCACTGCTCATTACTTGAAAGTATCATGAAGGTCGGAAGAAAAAATATATGATGAGATTTCAGGAGACTGTAGTTTTTTGGCAGCCTAACAACGCCTTTCATTGAATGTGTTATTCGCCAGTCTCTGGTTAAGGGTACATCAAGAGGAAACAAACCTTAGGGATAGAACGTAGAACTACTTAATTGTGTCATGTTTCAAGTAGCTAGCACAAACCGTGTTTGATTTAAAGTTCTTACTGCATCTGTCAATATAGGAGAAAACACAGTGAAACCTAAAAATTCAAACTGTTCCTGCAAACGAATGCTTCAACCTAGAAGAACAAAACTTGGGCATCCAAGTGGGAATGGTGTACTGATCATTACTTGAATGTATTATGAAGATTGGATCAAAAAATATATGTTGAGATTTCAGGAGACTCTAGTTTTTTGAAAGTTTGGCAACCCCTTTCAATATAAGTGTTATTCGCCAGTCCCTGCATTAGGCTACATCAAGAGGAAACAAACCATAGAGATAGAACGTAGAACTACATTATTGTGTCAAGTTTCAAGAAGCTAGCACAAACCGTGTTTGATTTAGAGTTCTAGCTGCATCTGTCAATATAGGAGAAAACAGAGTGAAACCTAGAAATTCAAACTGTTACTGCAAACGAATGCATCAACCTAGGAGAAAAAACGTGGGCATCCAAGTTTGATTGGTGTACTGCTCATTACTTGAAAGTATCATTAAGGTCGGAAAAAAATATGTGTTGAGATTTCAGGAGACTCTAGTTTTTTGGCAGCCTAACAACGCCTTTCATTGAAAGTGTTATTCGCCAGTCTGTGCTGAAGGCTACATCAAGAGGAAACAAACATTAGGGATAGAATGTAGAAATACTTTATTGTGTCAAGTTTCAAGAAGCTAGCCCAAACCGTGTATGATTTAGAGTTTGAACTACATTTGTCAATATAGGAGAAAGCAGAATGAAACCTAAAAATTCAAACTGTTACTGCAAACGAATGCTTCAACGTAGGAGAAGGAAACTTGAGCATCCAAGTGGGATTGGTGTACTAATCATTACTCGAAAGTATCATGAAGATTGGATAAAAAAATATATGTTGAGATTTCAGAAGACTCTAGTTTTGGGAAGTTTGGCAACCCCTTTCAATAAAAGTGTTATTCGCCAGTCCCTGCATTAGGCTACATCAAGAGGAAACAAACCTTAGAGATAGAACGTAGAACTACAGTATTTTGTCAAGTTTCAAGAAGCTAGCACAAACCGTGTTTGATTTAGAGTTCGAACTGCATCTGTCAATATAGGACAAAACAGAGTGAAACCTAAAAATTCAAACTGTTCCTGCAAACGAATGCTTCAACCTAGGAGAACGAAACTTGGGCATCCAAGTTTGATTGGTGCACTGCTCATTATTTGAAAGTATCATGAAGGTCGGAAGAAAAAATATATGATGAGATTTCAGGAGACTGTAGTTTTTTGGCAGCCTAACAACGCCTTTCATTGAATGTGTTATTCGCCAGTCTCTGCTTAAGGGTACATCAAGAGGAAACAAACCTTAGGGATAGAACGTAGAACTACTTTATTGTGTCATGTTTCAAGTAGCTAGCACAAACCGTGTTTGATTTAAAGTTCTAACTGCATCTGTCAATATAGGAGAAAACAGAGTGAAACCTAAAAATTCAAACTGTTCCTGCAAACGAATGCTTCAACCTAGAAGAACAAAACTTGGGCATCCAAGTGGGAATGGTGTACTGATCATTACTTGAATGTATCATGAAGATTGGATGAAAAAATATATGTTGAGATTTCAGGAGACTCTAGTTTTTTGAAAGTTTGGCAACCCCTTTCAATATAAGTGTTATTCGCCAGTCCCTGCATTAGGCTACATCAAGAGGAAACAAACCTTAGAGATAGAACGTAGAACTACTTTATTGTGTCAAGTTTCAAGAAGCTAGCACAAACCGTGTATGATTTAGAGTTTGAACTACATTTGTCAATATAGGAGAAAGCAGAATGAAACCTAAAAATTCAAACTGTTACTGCAAACGAATGCTTCAACGTAGGAGAATGAAACTTGAGCATCCAAGTGGGATTGGTGTACTGATCATTACTCGAAAGTATCATGAAGATTGGATAAAAAAATATATGTTGAGATTTCAGAAGACTCTAGTTTTGGGTAGTTTGGCAACCCCTTTCAATAAAAGTGTTATTCGCCAGTCCCTGCATTAGGCTACATCAAGAGGAAACAAACCTTACAGATAGAACGTAGAACTACAGTATTTTGTCAAGTTTCAAGAAGCTAGCACAAACCGTGTTTGATTTAGAGTTCGAACTGCATTGTCAATATAGGACAATACAGAGTGAAACCTAAAAATTCAAACTGTTCCTGCAAATGAATGCTTCAACCTAGGAGAACGAAACTTGGGCATCCAAGTTTGATTGGTGCACTGCTCATTACTTGAAAGTATCATGAAGGTCGGAAGAAAAAATATATGATGAGATTTCAGGAGACTGTAGTTATTTGGCAGCCTAACAACGCCTTTCATTGAATGTGTTATTCGCCAGTCTCTGCTTAAGGCTACATCAAGAGGAAACAAACCTTAGGGATAGAACGTAGAACTACTTTATTGTGTCATGTTTCAAGTAGCTAGCACAAACCGTGTTTGATTTAAAGTTCTAACTGCATCTGTCAATATAGGAGAAAACAGAGTGAAACCTAAAAATTCAAACTGTTCCTGCAAACGAATGCTTCAACCTAGAAGAACAAAACTTGGGCATCCAAGTGGGAATGGTGTACTGATCATTACTTGAATGTATTATGAAGATTGGATGAAAAAATATATATTGAGATTTCAGGAGACTCTAGATTTTTGAAAGTTTGGCAACCCCTTTCAATATAAGTGTTATTCGCCAGTCCCTGCATTAGGCTACATCAAGAGGAAACAAACCTTAGAGATAGAACGTAGAACTACTTTATTGTGTCAAGTTTCAAGAAGCTAGCACAAACCGTGTTTGATTTAGAGTTCTAGCTGCATCTGTCAATATAGGAGAAAACAGAGTGAAACCTAGAAATTCAAACTGTTACTGCAAACGAATGCATCAACCTAGGAGAACGAAACTTGGGCATCCAAGTTTGATTGGTGTACTGCTCATTACTTGAAAGTATCATTAAGGTCGGAAAAAAATATGTGTTGAGATTTCAGGAGACTCTAGTTTTTTGGCAGCCTAACAACGCCTTTCATTGAAAGTGTTATTCGCCAGTCTGTGCTGAAGGCTACATCAAGAGGAAACAAACCTTAGGGATAGAATGTAGAACTACTTTATTGTGTCAAGTTTCAAGAAGCTAGCCCAAACCGTGTATGATTTAGAGTTTGAACTACATTTGTCAATATAGAAGAAAACAGTGAAACCTAAAATTTAAAACTGTTACTGCAAACGAATGCTTCAACGTAGAAGAATGAAACTTGAGCATCCAAGTGGGATTGGTGTACTGATCATTACTTGAAAGTATCATGAAGATTGGATGCAAAAATATATGTTGAGATTTCAGAAGACTCTAGTTTTTGGAAGTTTGGCAACCCCTTTCAATAAAAGTGTTATTCGCCAGTAACTGCATTAGGCTACATCAAGAGGAAACAAACCTTGGAGATAGAACGTAGAACTACAGTATTTTGTCAAGTATCAAGAAGCTAGCACAAACCGTGTTTGATTTAGAGTTCGAACTGCATCTGTCAATATAGGACAAAACAGAGTGAAACCTAAAAATTCAAACTGTTCCTGCAAACGAATGCTTCAACCTAGGAGAACGAAACTTGGGCATCCAAGTTTGATTGGTGCACTGCTCATTACTTGAAAGTATCATGAAGGTCGGAAGAAAAAATATATGATGAGATTTCAGGAGACTGTAGTTTTTTGGCACCCTAACAACGCCTATCATTCAATGTGTTATTCGCCAGTCTCTGCTTAAGGGTACATCAAGAGGAAACAAACCTTAGGGATAGAACGTAGAACTACTTTATTGTGTCATGTTTCAAGTAGCTAGCACAAACCGTGTTTGATTTAAAGTTCTAACCGCATCTGTCAATATAGGAGAAAACAGAGTGAAACCTAAAACTTCAAACTGTTCCTGCAAACGAATGCTTCAACCTAGAAGAACAAAACTTGGGCATCCAAGTGGGAATGGTGTACTGATCATTACTTGAATGTATTATGAAGATTGGATCAAAAAAATATATGTTGAGATTTCAGGAGACTCTAGTTTTTTGAAAGTTTGGCAACCCCTTTCAATATAAGTGTTATTCGCCAGTCCCTGCATTAGGCTACATCAAGAGGAAACAAACCATAGAGATAGAACGTAGAACTACTTTATTGTGTCAAGTTTCAAGAAGCTAGCACAAACCGTGTTTGATTTAGAGTTCTAGCTGCATCTGTCAATATAGGAGAAAACAGAGTGAAACCTAGAAATTCAAACTGTTACTGCAAACGAATCCATCAACCTAGGAGAACGAAACTTGGGCATCCAAGTTTGATTGGTGTACTGCTCATTACTTGAAAGTATCATTAAGGTCGGAAAAAAATATGTGTTGAGATTTCAGGAGACTCTAGTTTTTTGGCAGCCTAACAACGCCTTTCATTGAAAGTGTTATTCGCCAGTCTGTGCTGAAGGCTACATCAAGAGGAAACAAACCTTAGGGATAGAATGTAGAACTACTTTATTGTGTCAAGTTTCAAGAAGCTAGCCCAAACCGTGTATGATTTAGAGTTTGAACTACATTTGTCAATATAGGAGAAAGCAGAATGAAACCTAAAAATTCAAACTGTTACTGCAAACGAATGCTTCAACGTAGGAGAAGGAAACTTGAGCATCCAAGTGGGATTGGTGTACTGATCATTACTCGAAAGTATCATGAAGATTGGATAAAAAAATATATGTTGAGATTTCAGAAGACTCTAGTTTTGGGAAGTTTGGCAACCGCATTCAATAAAAGTGTTATTCGCCAGTCCCTGCATTAGGCTACATCAAGAGGAAACAAACCTTACAGATAGAACGTAGAACTACAGTATTTTGTCAAGTTTCAAGAAGCTAGCACAAACCCTGTTTGATTTAGAGTTCGAACTGCATCTGTCAATATAGGACAAAACAGAGTGAAACCTAAAAATTCAAACTGTTCCTGCAAACGAATGCTTCAACCTAGGAGAACGAAACTTGGGCATCCAAGTTTGATTGGTGCACTGCTCATTACTTTAAAGTATCATGAAGGTAGGAAGAAAAATATATGATGAGATTTCAGGAGACTGTAGTTTTGTGGCAGCCTAACAACGCCTTTCATTGAAAGTGTTATTCGCCAGTCTCTGCTTAAGGGTACATCAAGAGGAAACAAACCTTAGGGATAGAACGTAGAATTACTTTATTGTGTCATGTTTCAAGTAGCTAGCACAAACCGTGTTTGATTTAAAGTTCTAACTGCATCTGTCAATAAGGAGAAAACAGAGTGAAACCTAAAAATTCAAAATGTTCCTGCAAACGAATGCTTCAACCTAGAAGAACAAAACTTGGGCATCCAAGTGGGAATGGTGTACTGATCATTACTTGAATGTATCATGAAGATTGGATGAAAAAATATATGTTGAGATTTCAGGAGACTCTAGTTTTTTGAAAGTTTGGCAACCCCTTTCAATATAAGTGTTATTCGCCAGTCCCTGCATTAGGCTACATCAAGAGGAAACAAACCTTAGAGATAGAACGTAGAACTACTTTATTGTGTCAAGTTTCAAGAAGCTAGCACAAACCGTGTTTGATTTAGAGTTCTAGCTGCATCTGTCAATATAGGAGAAAACAGAGTGAAACCTAGAAATTCAAACTGTTACTGCAAACGAATGCATCAACCTAGGAGAACGAAACTTGGGCATCCAAGTTTGATTGGTGTACTGCTCATTACTTGAAAGTATCATTAAGGTCGGAAAAAAATATGTGTTGAGATTTCAGGAGACTCTAGTTTTTTGGCAGCCTAACAACGCCTTTCATTGAAAGTGTTATTCGCCAGTCTGTGCTGAAGGCTACATCAAGAGGAAACAAACCTTAGGGATAGAATGTAGAACTACTTTATTGTGTCAAGTTTCAAGAAGCTAGCCCAAACCGTGTATGATTTAGAGTTTGAACTACAATTGTCAATATAGGAGAAAGCAGAATGAAACCTAAAAATTCAAACTGTTACTGCAAACGAATGCTTCAACGTAGGAGAAGGAAACTTGAGCATCCAAGTGGGATTGGTGTACTGATCATTACTCGAAAGTATCATGAAGATTGGATAAAAAAATATATGTTGAGATTTCAGAAGACTCTAGTTTTGGGAAGTTTGGCAACCCCTTTCAATAAAAGTGTTATTCGCCAGTCCCTGCATTAGGCTACATCAAGAGGAAACAAACCTTAGAGATAGAACGTAGAACTACAGTATTTTGTCAAGTATCAAGAAGCTAGCACAAACCGTGTTTGATTTAGAGTTCGAACTGCATCTGTCAATATAGGACAAAACAGAGTGAAACCTAAAAATTCAAACTGTTCCTGCAAACGAATGCTTCAACCTAGGAGAACGAAACATGGGCATCCAAGTTTGATTGGTGCACTGCTCATTACTTGAAAGTATCATGAAGGTCGGAAGAAAAAATATATGATGAGATTTCAGGAGACTGTAGTTTTTGGCAGCCTAACAACGCCTTTCATTGAATGTGTTATTCGCCAGTCTCTGCTTAAGGCTACATCAAGAGGAAACAAACCTTACAGATAGAACGTAGAACTACTTTATTGTGTCATGTTTCAAGTAGCTAGCACAAAACGTGTTTGATTTAAAGTTCTAACTGCATCTGTCAATATAGGAGAAAACAGAGTGAAACCTAAAAATTCAAACTGTTCCTGCAAACGAATGCTTCAACCTAGAAGAACAAAACTTGGGCATCCAAGTGGGAATGGTGTACTGATCATTACTTGAATGTATCATGAAGATTGGATGAAAAAATATATGTTGAGATTTCAGGAGACTCTAGTTTTTTGAAAGTTTGGCAACCCCTTTCAATATTAGTGTTATTCGCCAATCCCTGCATTAGGCTACATCAAGAGGAAACAAACCTTAGAGATAGAACGTAGAACTACTTTATTGTGTCAAGTTTCAAGAAGGTAGCACAAACCGTGTTTGATTTAGAGTTCTAGCTGCATCTGTCAATATAGGAGAAAACAGAGTGAAACCTAGAAATTCAAACTGTTACTGCAAACGAATGCATCAACCTAGGAGAACGAAACTTGGGCATCCAAGTTTGATTGGTGTACTGCTCATTACTTGAAAGTATCATTAAGGTCGGAAAAAAATATGTGTTGAGATTTCGGGAGACTCTAGTTTTTTGGCAGCCTAACAACGCCTTTCATTGAAAGTGTTATTCGCCAGTCTGTGCTGAAGGCTACATCAAGAGGAAACAAACCTTAGGGATAGAATGTAGAACTACTTTATTGTGTCAATTTTCAAGAAGCTAGCCCAAACCGTGTATGATTTAGAGTTTGAACTACATTTGTCAATATAGAAGAAAACAATGAAACCTAAAAATTAAAACTGTTACTGCAAACGAATGCTTCAACGTAGGAGAATGAAACTTGAGCATCCAAGTGGGATTGGTGTACTGATCATTACTCTAAAGTATCATGAAGATTGGATTCAAAAATATATGTTGAGATTTCAGAAGACTCTAGTTTTTGGAAGTTTGGCAACCCCTTTCAATAAAAGTGTTATTCGCCAGTAACTGCATTAGGCTACATCAAGAGGAAACAAACCTTAGAGATAGAACGTAGAACTACAGTATTTTGTCAAGTTTCAAGAATCTAGCACAAACCGTGTTTGATTTAGAGTTCGAACTGCATCTGTCAATATAGGACAAAACAGAGTGAAACCTAAAAATTCAAACTGTTCCTGCAAACGAATGCTTCAACCTAGGAGAACGAAACTTGGGAATCCAAGTTTGATTGGTGCACTGCTCATTACTTGAAAGTATCATGAAGGTCGGAAGAAAAAATATATGATGAGATTTCAGGAGACTGTAGTTTTTTGGCAGCCTAACAACGCCTTTCATTGAATGTGTTATTCGCCAGTCTCTGCTTAGGGGTACATCAAGAGGAAACAAACCTTAGGGATAGAACGTAGAACTACTTTATTGTGTCATGTTTCAAGTAGATAGCAGAAACCGTGTTTGATTTAAAGTTCTAACTGCATCTGTCAATATAGGAGAAAACAGAGTGAAACCTAAAACTTCAAACTGTTCCTGCAAACGAATGCTTCAACCTAGAAGAACAAAACTTGGGCATCCAAGTGGGAATGGTGTACTGATCATTACTTGAATGTATCATGAAGATTGGATGAAAAAATATATGTTGAGATTTCAGGAGACTCTAGTTTTTTGAAAGTTTGGCAACCCCTTTCAATATAAGTGTTATTCGCCAGTCCCTGCATTAGGCTACATCAAGAGGAAACAAACCTTAGAGATAGAACGTAGAACTACTTTATTGTGTCAAGTTTCAAGAAGCTAGCACAAACCGTGTTTGATTTAGAGTTCTAGCTGCATCTGTCAATATAGGAGAAAACAGAGTGAAACCTAGAAATTCAAACTGTTACTGCAAACGAATGCATCAACCTAGGAGAACGAAAATTGGGCATCCAAGTTTGATTGGTGTACTGCTCATTACTTGAAAGTATCATTAAGGTCGGAAAAAAATATGTGTTGAGATTTCAGGAGACTCTAGTTTTTTGGCAGCCTAACAACGCCTTTCATTGAAAGTGTTATTCGCCAGTCTGTGCTGAAGGCTACATCAAGAGGAAACAAACCTTAGGGATAGAATGTAGAACTACTTTATTGTGTCAAGTTTCAAGAAGCTAGCCCAAACCGTGTATGATTTAGAGTTTGAACTACAATTGTCAATATAGGAGAAAGCAGAATGAAACCTAAAAATTCAAACTGTTACTGCAAACGAATGCTTCAACGTAGGAGAAGGAAACTTGAGCATCCAAGTGGGATTGGTGTACTGATCATTACTCGAAAGTATCATGAAGATTGGATAAAAAAATATATGTTGAGATTTCAGAAGACTCTAGTTTTGGGAAGTTTGGCAACCCCTTTCAATAAAAGTGTTATTCGCCAGTCCCTGCATTAGGCTACATCAAGAGGAAACAAACCTTAGAGATAGAACGTAGAACTACAGTATTTTGTCAAGTTTCAAGAAGCTAGCACAAACCGTGTTTGATTTAGAGTTCGAACTGCATCTGTCAATATAGGACAAAACAGAGTGAAACCTAAAAATTCAAACTGTTCCTGCAAACGAATGCTTCAACCTAGGAGAACGAAACTTGGGCATCCAAGTTTGATTGGTGCACTGCTCATTACTTGAAAGTATCATGAAGGTCGGAAGAAAAAATATATGATGAGATTTGAGGAGACTGCAGTTTTTTGGCAGCCTAACAACGCCTTTCATTGAATGTGTTATTCGCCAGTCTCTGTTTAAGGCTACATCAAGAGGAAACAAACCTTAGGGATAGAACGTAGAACTACTTTATTGTGTCATGTTTCAAGTAGCTAGCACAAACCGTGTTTGATTTAAAGTTCTAACTGCATCTGTCAATATAGGAGAAAACAGAGTGAAACCTAAAAATTCAAACTGTTCCTGCAAACGAATGCTTCAACCTAGAAGAACAAAACTTGGGCATCCAAGTGGGAATGGTGTACTGATCATTACTTGAATGTATCATGAAGATTGGATGAAAAAATATATGTTGAGATTTCAGGAGACTCTAGTTTTTTGAAAGTTTGGCAACCCCTTTCAATATAAGTGTTATTCGCCAGTCCCTGCATTAGGCTACATCAAGAGGAAAAAAACCTTAGAGATAGAACGTAGAACTACTTTATTGTGTCAAGTTTCAAGAAGCTAGCACAAACCGTGTTTGATTCAGAGTTCTAGCTGCATCTGTCAATATAGGAGAAAACAGAGTGAAGCCTAGAAATTCAAACTGTTACTGCAAACGAATGCATCAACCTAGGAGAACGAAACTTGGGCATCCAAGTTTGATTGGTGTACTGCTCATTACTTGAAAGTATCATTAAGGTTGGAAAAAAATATGTGTTGTGATTTCAGGAGACTCTAGTTTTTGGCAGCCTAACAACACCTTTCATTGAAAGTGTTATTCGCCAGTCTGTGCTGAAGGCTACATCAAGAGGAAACAAACCTTAGCGATAGAATGTAGAACTACTTTATTGTGTCAAGTTTCAAGAAGCTAGCCCAAACCGTGTATGATATAGAGTTTGAACTACATTTGTCAATATAGGAGAAAGCAGAATGAAACCTAAAAATTCAAACTGTTACTGCAAACGAATGCTTCAATGTAGGAGAAGGAAACTTGAGCATCCAAGTGGGATTGGTGTACTGATCATTACTCGAAAGTATCATGAAGATTGGATAAAAAAATATATGTTGAGATTTCAGAAGACTCTAGTTTTGGGAAGTTTGGCAACCCCTTTCAATAAAAGTGTTATTCGCCAGTCCCTGCATTAGGCTACATCAAGAGGAAACAAACCTTAGAGATAGAACGTAGAACTACAGTATTTTGTCAAGTTTCAAGAAGCTAGCACAAACCGTGTTTGATTTAGAGTTCGAACTGCATCTGTCAATATAGGAGAAAACAGAGTGAAACCTAGAAATTCAAACTGTTCCTGCAAACGAATGCATCAACCTAGGAGAACGAAACTTGGGCATCCAAGTTTGATTGGTGCACTGCTCATTACTTGAAAGTATCATGAAGGTCGGAAGAAAAAATATATGATGAGATTTCAGGAGACTGTAGTTTTTGGCAGCCTAACAACGCCTTTCATTGAATGTGTTATTCGCCAGTCTCTGCTTAAGGCTACATCAAGAGGAAACAAACCTTACAGATAGAACGTAGAACTACTTTATTGTGTCATGTTTCAAGTAGCTAGCACAAACCGTGTTTGATTTAAAGTTCTAACTGCATCTGTCAATATAGGAGAAAACAGAGTGAAACCTAAAAATTCAAACTGTTCCTGCAAACGAATGCTTCAACCTAGAAGAACAAAACTTGGGCATCCAAGTGGGAATGGTGTACTGATCATTACTTGAATGTATCATGAAGATTGGATGAAAAAATATATGTTGAGATTTCAGGAGACTCTAGTTTTTTGAAAGTTTGGCAACCCCTTTCAATATTAGTGTTATTCGCCAATCCCTGCATTAGGCTACATCAAGAGGAAACAAACCTTAGAGATAGAACGTAGAACTACTTTATTGTGTCAAGTTTCAAGAAGGTAGCACAAACCATGTTTGATTTAGAGTTCTAGCTGCATCTGTCAATATAGGAGAAAACAAAGTGAAACCTAGAAATTCAAACTGTTACTGCAAACGAATGCATCAACCTAGGAGAACGAAACTTGGGCATCCAAGTTTGATTGGTGTACTGCTCATTACTTGAAAGTATCATTAAGGTCGGAAAAAAATATGTGTTGAGATTTCGGGAGACTCTAGTTTTTTGGCAGCCTAACAACGCCTTTCATTGAAAGTGTTATTCGCCAGTCTGTGCTGAAGGCTACATCAAGAGGAAACAAACCTTAGGGATAGAATGTAGAACTACTTTATTGTGTCAAGTTTCAAGAAGCTAGCCCAAACCGTGTATGATTTAGAGTTTGAACTACATTTGTCAATATAGAAGAAAACAGTGAAACCTAAAAATTCAAACTGTTCCTGCAAACGAATGCTTCAACGTAGGAGAAGGAAACTTGAGCATCCAAGTGGGATTGGTGTACTGATCATTACTCGAAAGTATCATGAAGATTGGATAAAAAAATATATGTTGAGATTTCAGAAGACTCTAGTTTTGGGAAGTTTGGCAACCCCTTTCAATAAAAGTGTTATTCGCCAGTCCCTGCATTAGGCTACATCAAGAGGAAACAAACCTTAGAGATAGAACGTAGAACTACAGTATTTTGTCAAGTTTCAAGAAGCTAGCACAAACCGTGTTTGATTTAGAGTTCGAACTGCATCTGTCAATATAGGACAAAACAGAGTGAAACCTAAAAATTCAAACTGTTCCTGCAAACGAATGCTTCAACCTAGGAGAACGAAACTTGGGCATCCAAGTTTGATTGGTGCACTGCTCATTACTTGAAAGTATCATGAAGGTCGGAAGAAAAAATATATGATGAGATTTGAGGAGACTGCAGTTTTTTGGCAGCCTAACAACGCCTTTCATTGAATGTGTTATTCGCCAGTCTCTGTTTAAGGCTACATCAAGAGGAAACAAACCTTAGGGATAGAACGTAGAACTACTTTATTGTGTCATGTTTCAAGTAGCTAGCACAAACCGTGTTTGATTTAAAGTTCTAACTGCATCTGTCAATATAGGAGAAAACAGAGTGAAACCTAAAAATTCAAACTGTTCCTGCAAACGAATGCTTCAACCTAGAAGAACAAAACTTGGGCATCCAAGTGGGAATGGTGTACTGATCATTACTTGAATGTATCATGAAGATTGGATGAAAAAATATATGTTGAGATTTCAGGAGACTCTAGTTTTTTGAAAGTTTGGCAACCCCTTTCAATATAAGTGTTATTCGCCAGTCCCTGCATTAGGCTACATCAAGAGGAAAAAAACCTTAGAGATAGAACGTAGAACTACTTTATTGTGTCAAGTTTCAAGAAGCTAGCACAAACCGTGTTTGATTCAGAGTTCTAGCTGCATCTGTCAATATAGGAGAAAACAGAGTGAAGCCTAGAAATTCAAACTGTTACTGCAAACGAATGCATCAACCTAGGAGAACGAAACTTGGGCATCCAAGTTTGATTGGTGTACTGCTCATTACTTGAAAGTATCATTAAGGTCGGAAAAAAATATGTGTTGTGATTTCAGGAGACTCTAGTTTTTTGGCAGCCTAACAACACCTTTCATTGAAAGTGTTATTCGCCAGTCTGTGCTGAAGGCTACATCAAGAGGAAACAAACCTTAGCGATAGAATGTAGAACTACTTTATTGTGTCAAGTTTCAAGAAGCTAGCCCAAACCGTGTATGATATAGAGTTTGAACTACATTTGTCAATATAGGAGAAAGCAGAATGAAACCTAAAAATTCAAACTGTTACTGCAAACGAATGCTTCAATGTAGGAGAAGGAAACTTGAGCATCCAAGTGGGATTGGTGTACTGATCATTACTCGAAAGTATCATGAAGATTGGATAAAAAAATATATGTTGAGATTTCAGAAGACTCTAGTTTTGGGAAGTTTGGCAACCCCTTTCAATAAAAGTGTTATTCGCCAGTCCCTGCATTAGGCTACATCAAGAGGAAACAAACCTTAGAGATAGAACGTAGAACTACAGTATTTTGTCAAGTTTCAAGAAGCTAGCACAAACCGTGTTTGATTTAGAGTTCGAACTGCATCTGTCAATATAGGAGAAAACAGAGTGAAACCTAGAAATTCAAACTGTTCCTGCAAACGAATGCATCAACCTAGGAGAACGAAACTTGGGCATCCAAGTTTGATTGGTGCACTGCTCATTACTTGAAAGTATCATGAAGGTCGGAAGAAAAAATATATGATGAGATTTCAGGAGACTGTAGTTTTTGGCAGCCTAACAACGCCTTTCATTGAATGTGTTATTCGCCAGTCTCTGCTTAAGGCTACATCAAGAGGAAACAAACCTTACAGATAGAACGTAGAACTACTTTATTGTGTCATGTTTCAAGTAGCTAGCACAAACCGTGTTTGATTTAAAGTTCTAACTGCATCTGTCAATATAGGAGAAAACAGAGTGAAACCTAAAAATTCAAACTGTTCCTGCAAACGAATGCTTCAACCTAGAAGAACAAAACTTGGGCATCCAAGTGGGAATGGTGTACTGATCATTACTTGAATGTATCATGAAGATTGGATGAAAAAATATATGTTGAGATTTCAGGAGACTCTAGTTTTTTGAAAGTTTGGCAACCCCTTTCAATATTAGTGTTATTCGCCAATCCCTGCATTAGGCTACATCAAGAGGAAACAAACCTTAGAGATAGAACGTAGAACTACTTTATTGTGTCAAGTTTCAAGAAGGTAGCACAAACCATGTTTGATTTAGAGTTCTAGCTGCATCTGTCAATATAGGAGAAACAAAGTGAAACCTAGAAATTCAAACTGTTACTGCAAACGAATGCATCAACCTAGGAGAACGAAACTTGGGCATCCAAGTTTGATTGGTGTACTGCTCATTACTTGAAAGTATCATTAAGGTCGGAAAAAAAATATGTGTTGAGATTT
>NW_027518029.1:0-37445 GCF_048772815.1 Callospermophilus lateralis | reverse complement strand
ACTTTGAAATTTTAGGTTTCAACTCTAGTTTTCTGCTATATAGATAGATGTGTTTGAAACTCTAACATCAAACACGGTTTGTGCTAGCTCGTGAAACTTGACAAAATGAAGTAGTTCTAAGTTCTATCTCTATGGTTTGTTTTCCTCTTGAAGTACCCCATGCAGAGACTGGCGAAGAACACTTTCGTTTGAAAGGGGTTGCCAAGCTTCCAAAAAACTACTAGTTTGCTGAAATCTCAGCAAACATTTTTTCACCAAATCTTGATGATACTTGGTGGTAATGATCAGTTCACTAAGCCCACTTGGCTGCCCAATTTTCACTCTTCTAGGTTCAAGCGTTCGTTTCCAGTAACACTTTGAAATTTTAGGTTTCACTCTGTTTCCTGCTATATAGATAGATGTGTTTGAAACTCTAAATAAAACACGGTTTGTGCTAGCTCCGTGAAACTTGACAAAATGAAGTAGTTCTAAGTTCTATCTCTATGGTTTGTTTCCTCTTGAAGTACCCCATTCAGAGACTGGCGAAGAACACTTTCGTTTGAAAGGGGTTGCCAAGCTTCGAAAAATTACTCGTTTGCTGAAATCTCAGCAAACATTCTTTCACCAAATCTTGATGATACTTGGTGGTAATGATCAGTTCACTAAGCCCACTTGGCTGCCCAATTTTTACTCTTCTAGGTTCAAGCGTCGTTTCCAGTAACAGTTTGAATTTTTAGGTTCACTCTGTTTTCTGTTATATAGATAGATGTGTTTGAAACTCTAAATCAAACACGGTTTGTGCTAGCTCCTTGAAACTTGACAAAATGAAGTAGTTCTAAGTTCTATCTCTATGGTTTGTTTCCTCTTGAAGTACCCCATGCAGAGACTGGCGAAAAACACTTTCGTTTGAAAGGGGTTGCCAAGCTTCCAAAAAACTACTAGTTTGCTGAAATCTCAGCAAACATTTTTTCACCAAATCTTGATGATACTTGGTGGTAATGATCAGTTCACTAATCCCACTTGGCTGCCCAATTTTCACTCTTCTAGGTTCAAGCGTTCGTTTCCAGTAACACTTTGAATTTTTAGTTTTCACTCTGTTTTCTGTAATATAGATAGATGTGTTTGAAACTCTAACTCAAACACGGTTTGTGCTAGCTCCTTGAAACTTCACAAAATGAAGTAGTTCTAAGTTCTAACTCTGTGGTTTGTTTCCTCTTGAAGTACCCCATGCAGAGACTGGCGAAAAACACTTTCGTTTGAAAGGGGTTGCCAAGCTTCCAAAAAACTACTAGTTTGCTGAAATCTCAGCAAACATTTTTCCACCAAATCTTGATGATACTTGGTGGTAATGATCAGTTCACTAAGCCCACTTGGCTGCCCAACTTTCACTCTTCTAGGTTCAAGCGTTTGTTTCCAGTAACAGTTTGAATTTTTAGGTTTCACTCTGTTTTCTGTTATAGATAGATGTGTTTGAAACGCTAAATCAAAACACGGTTGTGCTAGCTCCGTGAAACTTGACAAAATGAAGTAGTTCTAAGTTCTATCTCTATGGTTTGTTTCCTCTTGAAGTACCCCATGCAGAGACTGGCGAAGAACACTTTCGTTGAAAGGGGTTGCCAAGCTTCCAAAAAACTACTCGTTGCTGAAATCTTCAGCAAACATTTTATCACCAAATCTTGATGATACTTGGTGGTAATGATCAGTCACTAAGCCCACTTGGCTGCCCAATTTTCACTCTTCTAGGTTCAAGCGTTCGTTTCCAGTAACACTTTGAATTTTTAGGTTTCACTCTGTTTTCTGCTATATAGATAGATGTGTTTGAAACTCTAAAATCAAACACGGTTTGTGCTAGCTCCTTGAAACTTGACCAAATGAAGTAGTTCTAAGTTCTATCTCTATGGTTTGTTTTCTCTTGAAGTACCCCATGCAGAGACTGGCGAAAAACACTTTCGTTTGAAAGGGGTTGCCAAGCTTCCAAAAAACTACTCGTTTGCTGAAATCTCAGCAAACATTTTTTCACCAAATCTTGATGATACTCATGGTAATGATCAGTTCACTAAGCCACTTGGCTGCCCAATTTTCACTCTTCTAGGTTCAAGCGTTCGTTTCCAGTAACACTTTGAATTTTTAGGTTTCACTCTGTTTTCAGTTCACTAAGCCCACTTGGCTGCCCAATTTTCACTCTTCTAGGTTCAAGCGTTCGTTTCCAGTAACACTTTGAAATTTTAGGTTTCACTCTGTTTTCTGCTATATAGATAGATGTGTTTGAAACTGTAAATCAAACACGGTTTGTGCTAGCTCCTTGAAACTTGAGCAAATGAAGTAGTTCTAAGTTCTATCTCTATGGTTTGTTTCCTCTTGAAGTACCCCATGCAGAGACTGGCGAAAAACCACTTTCGTTTTAAAGGGGTTGCCAAGCTTCCAAAAACTACTAGTTTGCTCAAATCTCAGCAAACATTTTTCACCAAAACTTGATGATACTTGGTGGTAATGATCAGTTCACTAATCCCACTTGGCTGCCCAAATTTTATTCTTCTAGTTTGAACTTTCGTTTCCAGTAACAGTTTGAATTTTTAGGTTTCACTCTGTTTTCTCCTACATAGATAGCTGTGTTTGGAATTCTAAATCAAACACGGTTTGTGCTAGCTCCTTGAAACTTGACCAAATGAAGTAGTTCTACGTTCTATCTCTATGGTTTGTTTCCTCTTGAAGTAACCCATGCAGAGACTGGCGAAAAACACTTTCGTTTGAAAGGGTTGCCAAGCTTCCAAAAAACTACTAGTTTGCTGAAATCTCAGCAAACATTTTTTCACCAAATCTTGATGATACTTGGTGGTAATGATCAGTTCACTAATCCCACTTGGCTGCCCAACTTTAACTCTTCTAGGTTCAAGCGTTCGTTTCCAGTAACAGTTTGAATTTTTAGGTTTCACTCTGTTTTCTGCTATATAGATAGATGTGTTTGAAACTCTAAATCAAACACGGTTTGTGCTAGCTCCTTGAAACTTGACCAAATGAAGTTGTTCTAAGTTCTATCTCTATGGTTTGTTTCCTCTTGAAGTACCCCATGCAGAGACTGGCGAAGAACACTTTCGTTTGAAAGGGGTTGCCAAGCTTCCAAAAAACTACTCGTTTGCTGAAATCTCAGCAAACATTTTTTCACCAAATCTTGATGATACTTGGTGGTAATGATCAGTTCACTAAGCCCACTTGGCTGCCCAATTTTCACTCTTCTAGGTTCAAGCGTTCGTTTCCAGTAACACTTTGAAATTTTAGGTTTCACTCTGTTTTCTGCTATATAGATAGATGTGTTTGAAACTCTAAATCAAACACGGTTTTTGCTAGCTCCTTGAAACTTGAGCAAAGGAAGTAGTTCTAAGTTCTATCTCTATGGTTTGTTTCCTCTTGAAGTACCCCATGCAGAGACTGGCGAAAAACACTTTCGTTTGAAAGGGGTTGCCAAGCTTCCAAAAAACTACTAGTTTGCTGAAATCTCAGCAAACATTTTTTCACCAAAACTTGATGATACTTGGTGGTAATGATCAGTTCACTAAGCCCACTTGGCTGCCCAATTTTTACTCTTCTAGGTTCAAGCGTTCGTTTCCAGTAACACTTTGAAATTTTAGGTTTCACTCTGTTTTCTCCTACATAGATAGCTGTGTTTGGAATTCTAAATCAAACACGGTTTGTGCTAGCTCCTTGAAACTTGACCAAATGAAGTAGTTCTACGTTCTCTCTCTATGGTTTGTTTCCTCTTGAAGTACCCCATGCAGAGACTGGCGAAAAACACTTTCGTTTGACAGGGGTTGCCAAGCTTCCAAAAAACTACTAGTTTGCTGAAATCTCAGCAAACATTTTTTCACCAAATCTTGATGATACTTGGTGGTAATGATCAGTTCACTAATCCCACTTGGCTGCCCAACTTTCAGTCTTCTAGGTTCAAGCGTTCGTTTCCAGTAACACTTTGAATTTTTAGGTTTCACTCTGTTTTTTGCTATATAGATAGATGTGTTTGAAACTCTAAATCAAACACGGTTTGTGCTAGCTCCTTGAAACTTGACCAAATGAAGTAGTTCTAAGTTCTATCTCTATGGTTTGTTTCCTCTTGAAGTACCCCATGCAGAGACTGGCGAAAAACACTTTCGTTTGAAAGGGGTTGCCAAGCTTCCAAAAAACTACTAGTTTGCTGAAATCTCAGCAAACATTTTTTCACCAAATCTTGATGATACTTGGTGGTAATGATCAGTTCACTAATCCCACTTGGCTGCCCAACTTTCACTCTTCTAGGTTCAAGCGTTCGTTTCCAGTAACAGTTTGAATTTTTAGGTTTCACTCTGTTTTCTGTTATATAGATAGATGTGTTTGAAACTCTAAATCAAACACGGTTTGTGCTAGCTCCGTGAAACTTGACAAAATGAAGTAGTTCTAAGTTCTATCTCTATGGTTTGTTTCCTCTTGAAGTACCCCATGCAGAGACTGGCGAAGAACACTTTCGTTTGAAAGGGGTTGCCAAGCTTCCAAAAAACTACTAGTTTGCTGAAATCTCAGCAAACATTTTTTCACCAAAACTTGATGATACTTGGTGGTAATGATGAGTTCACTAAGCCCACTTGACTGCCCAATTTTTACTCTTCTAGGGTCAAGCGTTCGTTTCCAGTAACACTTTGAAATTTTAGGTTTCACTCTGTTTTCTGCTATATAGATAGATGTCTTTGAAACTCTAAATCAAACACGGTTTGTGCTAGCTCCTTGAAACTTGACAAAATGAAGTAGTTGTAAGTTCTATCTGTATGGTTTTTTTCCTCTTGAAGTACTCCATGCAGAGACTGGCGAAAAACACTTTCGTTTGAAAGGGGTTGCCAAGCTTCCAGAAAACTACTAGTTTGCTGAAATCTCAGCAAACATTTTTTCACCAAATCTTAATGATACTTGGTGGTAATGATCAGTTCACTAATCCCACTTGGCTGCCCAAATTTTATTCTTCTAGGTTGAAGCTTTCGTTTCCAGTGACTGTTTGAATTTTTAGGTTTCACTCTGTTTTCTGCTATATAGATAGATGTGTTTGAAACTCTTAATCAAACACCGTTTGTGCTAGCTCCTTGAAATTTGACCAAATGAAGTAGTTCTAAGTTCTATCTCTATGGTTTGTTTCCTCTTGAAGTACCCCATGCAGAGACTGGCGAAAAACACTTCCGTTTGAAAGGGGTTGCCAAGCTTCCAAAAAACTACTCGTTTGCTGAAATCTCAGCAAACATTTTTTCACCAAATCTTGATGATACTTGGTGGTAATGATCAGTTCACTAAGCCCACTTGGCTGCCCAATTTTCACTCTTCTAGGTTCAAGCGTTCGTTTCCAGTAACACTTTGAAATTTTAGGTTTCACTCTGTTTTCTGCTATATAGATAGATGTGTTTGAAACTCTAAATCAAACACGGTTTGTGCTAGCTCCGTGAATCTTGACAAAATGAAGTAGTTCTAAGTTCTATCTCTATGGTTTGTTTCCTCTTGAAGTACCCCATGCAGAGACTGGTGAAGAACACTTTCGTTTGAAAGGGGTTGCCAAGCTTCCAAAAAACTTCTCGTTTTCTGTAATCTCAGCAAACATTTTTTCACCAAATCTTGATGATACTTGGTGGTAATGATCAGTTCACTAAGCCCACTTGGCTGCCCAATTTTTACTCTTCTAGGTTCAAGCGTTCGTTTCCAGTAACACTTTGAATTTTTAGGTTTCACTCTGTTTTCTGCTATATAGATAGATGTGTTTGGAATTCTAAATCAAACACGGTTTGTGCTAGCTCCTTGAAACTTGACCAAATAAAGTAGTTCTAAGTTCTATCTCTCTGGTTTGTTTCCTCTTGAAGTACCCCATGCAGAGACTGGCGAAAAACACTTCCGTTTGAAAGGGGTTGCCAAGCTTCCAAAAAACTACTAGTTTGCTGAAATCTCAGCAAACATTTTTTCACCAAAACTTGATGATACTTGGTGGTAATGATCAGTTCACTAAGCCCACTTGGCTGCCCAATTTTTACTCTTCTAGGTTCAAGCGTTCGTTTCCAGTAACACTTTGAATTTTTAGGTTTCACTCTGTTTTCTGCTATATAGATAGATGTGTTTGAAACTCTAAATCAAACACGGTTTGTGCTAGCTCATTGAAACTTGAGCAAATGAAGTAGTTCTAAGTTGTATCTCTATGGTTTGTTTCCTCTTGAAGTACCACATGCAGAGACTGGCGAAAAACACTTTCGTTTGAAAGGGGTTGCCAAGCTTCCAAAAAACTACTAGTTTGCAGAAATCTCAGCAAACATTTTTTCACCAAAACTTGATGATACTTGGTGGTAATGATCAGTTCACTAATCCCACTTGGCTGCCCAATTTTTACTCTTCTAGGTTCAAGCGTTCGTTTCCAGTAACACTTTGAAATTTTAGGTTTCACTCTGTTTTCTCCTACATAGATAGCTGTGTTTGGAATTCTAAATCAAACACGGTTTGTGCTAGCTCCTTGAAACTTGACCAAATGAAGTAGTTCTACGTTCTCTCTCTATGGTTTGTTTCCTCTTGAAGTACCCCATGCAGAGACTGGCGAAAAACACTTTCGTTTGACAGGGGTTGCCAAGCTTCCAAAAAACTACTAGTTTGCTGAAATCTCAGCAAACATTTTTTCACCAAATCTTGATGATACTTGGTGGTAATGATCAGTTCACTAATCCCACTTGGCTGCCCAACTTTCAGTCTTCTAGGTTCAAGCGTTCGTTTCCAGTAACACTTTGAATTTTTAGGTTTCACTCTGTTTTTTGCTATATAGATAGATGTGTTTGAAACTCTAAATCAAACACGGTTTGTGCTAGCTCCTTGAAACTTGACCAAATGAAGTAGTTCTAAGTTCTATCTCTATGGTTTGTTTCCTCTTGAAGTACCCCATGCAGAGACTGGCGAAAAACACTTTCGTTTGAAAGGGGTTGCCAAGCTTCCAAAAAACTACTAGTTTGCTGAAATCTCAGCAAACATTTTTTCACCAAATCTTGATGATACTTGGTGGTAATGATCAGTTCACTAATCCCACTTGGCTGCCCAACTTTCACTCTTCTAGGTTCAAGCGTTCGTTTCCAGTAACAGTTTGAATTTTTAGGTTTCACTCTGTTTTCTGTTATATAGATAGATGTGTTTGAAACTCTAAATCAAACACGGTTTGTGCTAGCTCCGTGAAACTTGACAAAATGAAGTAGTTCTAAGTTCTATCTCTATGGTTTGTTTCCTCTTGAAGTACCCCATGCAGAGACTGGCGAAGAACACTTTCGTTTGAAAGGGGTTGCCAAGCTTCCAAAAAACTACTAGTTTGCTGAAATCTCAGCAAACATTTTTTCACCAAAACTTGATGATACTTGGTGGTAATGATGAGTTCACTAAGCCCACTTGACTGCCCAATTTTTACTCTTCTAGGTTCAAGCGTTCGTTTCCAGTAACACTTTGAAATTTTAGGTTTCACTCTGTTTTCTGCTATATAGATAGATGTCTTTGAAACTCTAAATCAAACACGGTTTGTGCTAGCTCCTTGAAACTTGACAAAATGAAGTAGTTGTAAGTTCTATCTGTATGGTTTTTTTCCTCTTGAAGTACCCCATGCAGAGACTGGCGAAAAACACTTTCGTTTGAAAGGGGTTGCCAAGCTTCCAGAAAACTACTAGTTTGCTGAAATCTCAGCAAACATTTTTTCACCAAATCTTAATGATACTTGGTGGTAATGATCAGTTCACTAATCCCACTTGGCTGCCCAAATTTTATTCTTCTAGGTTGAAGCTTTCGTTTCCAGTGACTGTTTGATTTTTTAGGTTTCACTCTGTTTTCTGCTATATAGATAGATGTGTTTGAAACTCTTAATCAAACACCGTTTGTGCTAGCTCCTTGAAATTTGACCAAATGAAGTAGTTCTAAGTTCTATCTCTATGGTTTGTTTCCTCTTGAAGTACCCCATGCAGAGACTGGCGAAAAACACTTCCGTTTGAAAGGGGTTGCCAAGCTTCCAAAAAACTACTAGTTTGCTGAAATCTCAGCAAACATTTTTTCACCAAATCTTGATGATACTTGGTGGTAATGATCAGTTCACTAAGCCCACTTGGCTGCCCAATTTTCACTCTTCTAGGTTCAAGCGTTCGTTTCCAGTAACACTTTGAAATTTTAGGTTTCACTCTGTTTTCTGCTATATAGATAGATGTGTTTGAAACTCTAAATCAAACACGGTTTGTGCTAGCTCCGTGAATCTTGACAAAATGAAGTAGTTCTAAGTTCTATCTCTATGGTTTGTTTCCTCTTGAAGTACCCCATGCAGAGACTGGTGAAGAACACTTTCGTTTGAAAGGGGTTGCCAAGCTTCCAAAAAACTTCTCGTTTTCTGTAATCTCAGCAAACATTTTTTCACCAAATCTTGATGATACTTGGTGGTAATGATCAGTTCACTAAGCCCACTTGGCTGCCCAATTTTTACTCTTCTAGGTTCAAGCGTTCGTTTCCAGTAACACTTTGAATTTTTAGGTTTCACTCTGTTTTCTGCTATATAGATAGATGTGTTTGGAATTCTAAATCAAACACGGTTTGTGCTAGCTCCTTGAAACTTGACCAAATAAAGTAGTTCTAAGTTCTATCTCTCTGGTTTGTTTCCTCTTGAAGTACCCCATGCAGAGACTGGCGAAAAACACTTCCGTTTGAAAGGGGTTGCCAAGCTTCCAAAAAACTACTAGTTTGCTGAAATCTCAGCAAACATTTTTTCACCAAAACTTGATGATACTTGGTGGTAATGATCAGTTCACTAAGCCCACTTGGCTGCCCAATTTTTACTCTTCTAGGTTCAAGCGTTCGTTTCCAGTAACACTTTGAAATTTTAGGTTTCACTCTGTTTTCTGCTATATAGATAGATGTCTTTGAAACTCTAAATCAAACACGGTTTGTGCTAGCTCCTTGAAACTTGACAAAATGAAGTAGTTGTTAGTTCTATCACTATGGTTTTTTTCCTCTTGAAGTACCCCATGCAGAGACTGGCGAAAAACACTTTCGTTTGAAAGGGGTTGCCAAGCTTCCAAAAAACTACTCGTTTGCTGAAATCTCAGCAAACATTTTTTCACCAAAACTTGATGATACTTGGTGGTAATGATCAGTTCACTAATCCCACTTGGCTGCCCAATTTTTACTCTTCTAGGTTCAAGCGTTCGTTTCCAGTAACACTTTGAAATTTTAGGTTTCACTCTGTTTTCTCCTACATAGATAGCTGTGTTTGGAATTCTAAATCAAACACGGTTTGTGCTAGCTCCTTGAAACTTGACCAAATGAAGTAGTTCTACGTTCTCTCTCTATGGTTTGTTTCCTCTTGAAGTACCCCATGCAGAGACTGGCGAAAAACACTTTCGTTTGACAGGGGTTGCCAAGCTTCCAAAAAACTACTAGTTTGCTGAAATCTCAGCAAACATTTTTTCACCAAATCTTGATGATACTTGGTGGTAATGATCAGTTCACTAATCCCACTTGGCTGCCCAACTTTCAGTCTTCTAGGTTCAAGCGTTCGTTTCCAGTAACACTTTGAATTTTTAGGTTTCACTCTGTTTTTTGCTATATAGATAGATGTGTTTGAAACTCTAAATCAAACACGGTTTGTGCTAGCTCCTTGAAACTTGACCAAATGAAGTAGTTCTAAGTTCTATCTCTATGGTTTGTTTCCTCTTGAAGTACCCCATGCAGAGACTGGCGAAAAACACTTTCGTTTGAAAGGGGTTGCCAAGCTTCCAAAAAACTACTAGTTTGCTGAAATCTCAGCAAACATTTTTTCACCAAATCTTGATGATACTTGGTGGTAATGATCAGTTCACTAATCCCACTTGGCTGCCCAACTTTCACTCTTCTAGGTTCAAGCGTTCGTTTCCAGTAACAGTTTGAATTTTTAGGTTTCACTCTGTTTTCTGTTATATAGATAGATGTGTTTGAAACTCTAAATCAAACACGGTTTGTGCTAGCTCCGTGAAACTTGACAAAATGAAGTAGTTCTAAGTTCTATCTCTATGGTTTGTTTCCTCTTGAAGTACCCCATGCAGAGACTGGCGAAGAACACTTTCGTTTGAAAGGGGTTGCCAAGCTTCCAAAAAACTACTAGTTTGCTGAAATCTCAGCAAACATTTTTTCACCAAAACTTGATGATACTTGGTGGTAATGATGAGTTCACTAAGCCCACTTGACTGCCCAATTTTTACTCTTCTAGGTTCAAGCGTTCGTTTCCAGTAACACTTTGAAATTTTAGGTTTCACTCTGTTTTCTGCTATATAGATAGATGTCTTTGAAACTCTAAATCAAACACGGTTTGTGCTAGCTCCTTGAAACTTGACAAAATGAAGTAGTTGTAAGTTCTATCTGTATGGTTTTTTTCCTCTTGAAGTACCCCATGCAGAGACTGGCGAAAAACACTTTCGTTTGAAAGGGGTTGCCAAGCTTCCAGAAAACTACTAGTTTGCTGAAATCTCAGCAAACATTTTTTCACCAAATCTTAATGATACTTGGTGGTAATGATCAGTTCACTAATCCCACTTGGCTGCCCAAATTTTATTCTTCTAGGTTGAAGCTTTCGTTTCCAGTGACTGTTTGAATTTTTAGGTTTCACTCTGTTTTCTGCTATATAGATAGCTGTGTTTGAAACTCTTAATCAAACACCGTTTGTGCTAGCTCCTTGAAATTTGACCAAATGAAGTAGTTCTAAGTTCTATCTCTATGGTTTGTTTCCTCTTGAAGTACCCCATGCAGAGACTGGCGAAAAACACTTCCGTTTGAAAGGGGTTGCCAAGCTTCCAAAAAACTACTCGTTTGCTGAAATCTCAGCAAACATTTTTTCACCAAATCTTGATGATACTTGGTGGTAATGATCAGTTCACTAAGCCCACTTGGCTGCCCAATTTTCACTCTTCTAGGTTCAAGCGTTCGTTTCCAGTAACACTTTGAAATTTTAGGTTTCACTCTGTTTTCTGCTATATAGATAGATGTGTTTGAAACTCTAAATCAAACACGGTTTGTGCTAGCTCCGTGAATCTTGACAAAATGAAGTAGTTCTAAGTTCTATCTCTATGGTTTGTTTCCTCTTGAAGTACCCCATGCAGAGACTGGTGAAGAACACTTTCGTTTGAAAGGGGTTGCCAAGCTTCCAAAAAACTTCTCGTTTTCTGTAATCTCAGCAAACATTTTTTCACCAAATCTTGATGATACTTGGTGGTAATGATCAGTTCACTAAGCCCACTTGGCTGCCCAATTTTTACTCTTCTAGGTTCAAGCGTTCGTTTCCAGTAACACTTTGAATTTTTAGGTTTCACTCTGTTTTCTGCTATATAGATAGATGTGTTTGGAATTCTAAATCAAACACGGTTTGTGCTAGCTCCTTGAAACTTGACCAAATAAAGTAGTTCTAAGTTCTATCTCTCTGGTTTGTTTCCTCTTGAAGTACCCCATGCAGAGACTGGCGAAAAACACTTCCGTTTGAAAGGGGTTGCCAAGCTTCCAAAAAACTACTAGTTTGCTGAAATCTCAGCAAACATTTTTTCACCAAAACTTGATGATACTTGGTGGTAATGATCAGTTCACTAAGCCCACTTGGCTGCCCAATTTTTACTCTTCTAGGTTCAAGCGTTCGTTTCCAGTAACACTTTGAAATTTTAGGTTTCACTCTGTTTTCTGCTATATAGATAGATGTCTTTGAAACTCTAAATCAAACACGGTTTGTGCTAGCTCCTTGAAACTTGACAAAATGAAGTAGTTGTTAGTTCTATCACTATGGTTTTTTTCCTCTTGAAGTACCCCATGCAGAGACTGGCGAAAAACACTTTCGTTTGAAAGGGGTTGCCAAGCTTCCAAAAAACTACTCGTTTGCTGAAATCTCAGCAAACATTTTTTCACCAAAACTTGATGATACTTGGTGGTAATGATCAGTTCACTAATCCCACTTGGCTGCCCAATTTTTACTCTTCTAGGTTCAAGCGTTCGTTTCCAGTAACACTTTGAAATTTTAGGTTTCACTCTGTTTTCTCCTACATAGATAGCTGTGTTTGGAATTCTAAATCAAACACGGTTTGTGCTAGCTCCTTGAAACTTGACCAAATGAAGTAGTTCTACGTTCTCTCTCTATGGTTTGTTTCCTCTTGAAGTACCCCATGCAGAGACTGGCGAAAAACACTTTCGTTTGACAGGGGTTGCCAAGCTTCCAAAAAACTACTAGTTTGCTGAAATCTCAGCAAACATTTTTTCACCAAATCTTGATGATACTTGGTGGTAATGATCAGTTCACTAATCCCACTTGGCTGCCCAACTTTCAGTCTTCTAGGTTCAAGCGTTCGTTTCCAGTAACACTTTGAATTTTTAGGTTTCACTCTGTTTTTTGCTATATAGATAGATGTGTTTGAAACTCTAAATCAAACACGGTTTGTGCTAGCTCCTTGAAACTTGACCAAATGAAGTAGTTCTAAGTTCTATCTCTATGGTTTGTTTCCTCTTGAAGTACCCCATGCAGAGACTGGCGAAAAACACTTTCGTTTGAAAGGGGTTGCCAAGCTTCCAAAAAACTACTAGTTTGCTGAAATCTCAGCAAACATTTTTTCACCAAATCTTGATGATACTTGGTGGTAATGATCAGTTCACTAATCCCACTTGGCTGCCCAACTTTCACTCTTCTAGGTTCAAGCGTTCGTTTCCAGTAACAGTTTGAATTTTTAGGTTTCACTCTGTTTTCTGTTATATAGATAGATGTGTTTGAAACTCTAAATCAAACACGGTTTGTGCTAGCTCCGTGAAACTTGACAAAATGAAGTAGTTCTAAGTTCTATCTCTATGGTTTGTTTCCTCTTGAAGTACCCCATGCAGAGACTGGCGAAGAACACTTTCGTTTGAAAGGGGTTGCCAAGCTTCCAAAAAACTACTAGTTTGCTGAAATCTCAGCAAACATTTTTTCACCAAAACTTGATGATACTTGGTGGTAATGATGAGTTCACTAAGCCCACTTGACTGCCCAATTTTTACTCTTCTAGGTTCAAGCGTTCGTTTCCAGTAACACTTTGAAATTTTAGGTTTCACTCTGTTTTCTGCTATATAGATAGATGTCTTTGAAACGCTAAATCAAACACGGTTTGTGCTAGCTCCTTGAAACTTGACAAAATGAAGTAGTTGTAAGTTCTATCTGTATGGTTTTTTTCCTCTTGAAGTACCCCATGCAGAGACTGGCGAAAAACACTTTCGTTTGAAAGGGGTTGCCAAGCTTCCAGAAAACTACTAGTTTGCTGAAATCTCAGCAAATATTTTTTCACCAAATCTTAATGATACTTGGTGGTAATGATCAGTTCACTAATCCCACTTGGCTGCCCAAATTTTATTCTTCTAGGTTGAAGCTTTCGTTTCCAGTGACTGTTTGAATTTTTAGGTTTCACTCTGTTTTCTGCTATATAGATAGATGTGTTTGAAACTCTTAATCAAACACCGTTTGTGCTAGCTCCATGAAATTTGACCAAATGAAGTAGTTCTAAGTTCTATCTCTATGGTTTGTTTCCTCTTGAAGTACCCCATGCAGAGACTGGCGAAAAACACTTCCGTTTGAAAGGGGTTGCCAAGCTTCCAAAAAACTACTCGTTTGCTGAAATCTCAGCAAACATTTTTTCACCAAATCTTGATGATACTTGGTGGTAATGATCAGTTCACTAAGCCCACTTGGCTGCCCAATTTTCACTCTTCTAGGTTCAAGCGTTCGTTTCCAGTAACACTTTGAAATTTTAGGTTTCACTCTGTTTTCTGCTATATAGATAGATGTGTTTGAAACTCTAAATCAAACACGGTTTGTGCTAGCTCCGTGAATCTTGACAAAATGAAGTAGTTCTAAGTTCTATCTCTATGGTTTGTTTCCTCTTGAAGTACCCCATGCAGAGACTGGCGAAAAACACTTCCGTTTGAAAGGGGTTGCCAAGCTTCCAAAAAACTACTCGTTTGCTGAAATCTCAGCAAACATTTTTTCACCAAATCTTGATGATACTTGGTGGTAATGATCAGTTCACTAAGCCCACTTGGCTGCCCAATTTTCACTCTTCTAGGTTCAAGCGTTCGTTTCCAGTAACACTTTGAAATTTTAGGTTTCACTCTGTTTTCTGCTATATAGATAGATGTGTTTGAAACTCTAAATCAAACACGGTTTGTGCTAGCTCCGTGAATCTTGACAAAATGAAGTAGTTCTAAGTTCTATCTCTATGGTTTGTTTCCTCTTGAAGTCCCCCATGCAGAGACTGGTGAAGAACACTTTCGTTTGAAAGGGGTTGCCAAGCTTCCAAAAAACTTCTCGTTTGCTGAAATCTCAGCAAACATTTTTTCACCAAATCTTGATGATACTTGGTGGTAATGATCAGTTCACTAAGCCCACTTGGCTGCCCAATTTTTACTCTTCTAGGTTCAAGCGTTCGTTTCCAGTAACACTTTGAATTTTTAGGTTTCACTCTGTTTTCTGCTATATAGATAGATGTGTTTGGAATTCTAAATCAAACACGGTTTGTGCTAGCTCCTTGAAACTTGACCAAATAAAGTAGTTCTAAGTTCTATCTCTCTGGTTTGTTTCCTCTTGAAGTACCCCATGCAGAGACTGGCGAAAAACACTTCCGTTTGAAAGGGGTTGCCAAGCTCCCAAAAAACTACTAGTTTGCTGAAATCTCAGCAAACATTTTTTCACCAAATCTTGATGATACTTGGTGGTAATGATCAGCTCACTAATCCCACTTGGCTGCCCAAATTTTATTCTTCTAGGTTGAAGCTTTCGTTTCCAGTAACAGTTTGAATTTTTAGGTTTCACCCTGTTTTCTTCTACATAGATAGATGTGTTTGGAATTCTAAATCAAACACGGTTTGTGCTAGCTCTTTGAAACTTGACCAAATGAAGTAGTTCTAAGTTCTATTTCTATGGTTTGTTTCCTCTTGAAGTACCCCATGCAGAGACTGGCGAAAAACACTTTCGTTTGAAAGGGGTTGCCAAGCTTCCAAAAATCTACTCGTTTGCTGAAATCTCAGCAAACATTTTTTCACCAAATCTTGATGATACTTGGTGGTAATGATCAGTTCACTAATCCCACTTGGCTGCCCAACTTTCACTCTTCTAGGTTCAAGCGTTCGTTTTCAGTAACACTTTGAATTTTTAGGTTTCACTCTGTTTTCTGCTATATAGATAGATGTGTTTGAAACTCTAAATCAAACACGGTTTGTGCTAGCTCCTTGAAACTTGACCAAATGAAGTAGTTCTACGTTCTCTCTCTATGGTTTGTTTCCTCTTGAAGTACCCCATGCAGAGACTGGCGAAAAACACTTTCGTTTGACAGGGGTTGCCAAGCTTCCAAAAAACTTCTAGTTTGCTGAAATCTCAGCAAACATTTTTTCACCAAATCTTGATGATACTTGGTGGTAATGATCAGTTCACTAATCCCACTTGGCTGCCCAACTTTCAGTCTTCTAGGTTCAAGCGTTCGTTTCCAGTAACACTTTGAATTTTTAGGTTTCACTCTGTTTTTTGCTATATAGATAGATGTGTTTGAAACTCTAAATCAAACACGGTTTGTGCTAGCTCCTTGAAACTTGACCAAATGAAGTAGTTCTAAGTTCTATCTCTATGGTTTGTTTCCTCTTGAAGTACCCCATGCAGAGACTGGCGAAAAACACTTTCGTTTGAAAGGGGTTGCCAAGCTTCCAAAAAACTACTAGTTTGCTGAAATCTCAGCAAACATTTTTTCACCAAATCTTGATGATACTTGGTGGTAATGATCAGTTCACTAATCCCACTTGGCTGCCCAACTTTCACTCTTCTAGGTTCAAGCGTTCGTTTCCAGTAACAGTTTGAATTTTTAGGTTTCACTGTGTTTTCTGTTATATAGATAGATGTGTTTGAAACTCTAAATCAAACACGGTTTGTGCTAGCTCCGTGAAACTTGACAAAATGAAGTAGTTCTAAGTTCTATCTCTATGGTTTGTTTCCTCTTGAAGTACCCCATGCAGAGACTGGCGAAGAACACTTTCGTTTGAAAGGGGTTGCCAAGCTTCCAAAAAACTTCTCGTTTGCTGAAATCTCAGCAAACATTTTTTCACCAAAACTTGATGATACTTGGTGGTAATGATGAGTTCACTAAGCCCACTTGACTGCCCAATTTTTACTCTTCTAGGTTCAAGCGTTCGTTTCCAGTAACACTTTGAAATTTTAGGTTTCACTCTGTTTTCTGCTATATAGATAGATGTCTTTGAAACTCTAAATCAAACACGGTTTGTGCTAGCTCCTTGAAACTTGACAAAATGAAGTAGTTGTAAGTTCTATCTGTATGGTTTTTTTCCTCTTGAAGTACCCCATGCAGAGACTGGCGAAAAACACTTTCGTTTGAAAGGGGTTGCCAAGCTTCCAGAAAACTACTAGTTTGCTGAAATCTCAGCAAACATTTTTTCACCAAATCTTAATGATACTTGGTGGTAATGATCAGTTCACTAATCCCACTTGGCTGCCCAAATTTTATTCTTCTAGGTTGAAGCTTTCGTTTCCAGTGACTGTTTGAATTTTTAGGTTTCACTCTGTTTTCTGCTATATAGATAGATGTGTTTGAAACTCTTAATCAAACACCGTTTGTGCTAGCTCCTTGAAATTTGACCAAATGAAGTAGTTCTAAGTTCTATCTCTATGGTTTGTTTCCTCTTGAAGTACCCCATGCAGAGACTGGCGAAAAACACTTCCGTTTGAAAGGGGTTGCCAAGCTTCCAAAAAACTACTCGTTTGCTGAAATCTCAGCAAACATTTTTTCACCAAATCTTGATGATACTTGGTGGTAATGATCAGTTCACTTAGCCCACTTGGCTGCCCAATTTTCACTCTTCTAGGTTCAAGCGTTCGTTTCCAGTAACACTTTGAAATTTTAGGTTTCACTCTGTTTTCTGCTATATAGATAGATGTGTTTGAAACTCTAAATCAAACACGGTTTGTGCTAGCTCCGTGAATCTTGACAAAATGAAGTAGTTCTAAGTTCTATCTCTATGGTTTGTTTCCTCTTGAAGTACCCCATGCAGAGACTGGTGAAGAACACTTTCGTTTGAAAGGGGTTGCCAAGCTTCCAAAAAACTTCTCGTTTGCTGAAATCTCAGCAAACATTTTTTCACCAAATCTTGATGATACTTGGTGGTAATGATCAGTTCACTAAGCCCACTTGGCTGCCCAAATTTTACTCTTCTAGGTTCAAGCGTTCGTTTCCAGTAACACTTTGAATTTTTAGGTTTCACTCTGTTTTCTGCTATATAGATAGATGTGTTTGGAATTCTAAATCAAACACGGTTTGTGCTAGCTCCTTGAAACTTGACCAAATAAAGTAGTTCTAAGTTCTATCTCTCTGGTTTGTTTCCTCTTGAAGTACCCCATGCAGAGACTGGCGAAAAACACTTCCGTTTGAAAGGGGTTGCCAAGCTTCCAAAAAACTACTAGTTTGCTGAAATCTCAGCAAACATTTTTTCACCAAATCTTGATGATACTTGGTGGTAATGATCAGCTCACTAATCCCACTTGGCTGCCCAAATTTTATTCTTCTAGGTTGAAGCTTTCGTTTCCAGTAACAGTTTGAATTTTTAGGTTTCACCCTGTTTTCTTCTACATAGATAGATGTGTTTGGAATTCTAAATCAAACACGGTTTGTGCTAGCTCTTTGAAACTTGACCAAATGAAGTAGTTCTAAGTTCTATTTCTATGGTTTGTTTCCTCTTGAAGTACCCCATGCAGAGACTGGCGAAAAACACTTTCGTTTGAAAGGGGTTGCCAAGCTTCCAAAAAACTACTCGTTTGCTGAAATCTCAGCAAACATTTTTTCACCAAATCTTGATGATACTTGGTGGTAATGATCAGTTCACTAATCCCACTTGGCTGCCCAACTTTCACTCTTCTAGGTTCAAGCGTTCGTTTTCAGTAACACTTTGAATTTTTAGGTTTCACTCTGTTTTCTGCTATATAGATAGATGTGTTTGAAACTCTAAATCAAACACGGTTTGTGCTAGCTCCGTGAAACTTGACAAAATGAAGTAGTTCTAAGTTCTATCTCTATGGTTTGTTTCCTCTTGAAGTACCCCATGCAGAGACTGGCGAAGAACACTTTCGTTTGAAAGGGGTTGCCAAGCTTCCAAAAAACTACTCGTTTGCTGAAATCTCAGCAAACATTTTTTCACCAAATCTTGATGATACTTGGTGGTAATGATCAGTTCACTAAGCCCACTTGGCTGCCCAATTTTCACTCTTCTAGGTTCAAGCGTTCGTGTCCAGTAACACTTTGAAATTTTAGGTTTCACTCTGTTTTCTGCTATATAGATAGATGTGTTTGAAACTCTAAATCAAACACGGTTTGTGCTAGCTCCTTGAAACTTGCAAAATGAAGTAGTTCTAAGTTCTATCTCTATGGTTTGTTTCCTCTTGAAGTACCCCATGCAGAGACTGGCGAAAAAAACTTTCGTTTGAAAGGGGTTGCCAAGCTTCCAAAAAACTTCTCGTTTGCTGAAATCTCAGCAAACATTTTTTCACCAAATCTTGATGATACTTGGTGGTAATGATCAGTTCACTAAGCCCACTTGGCTGCCCAACTTTCACTCTTCTAGGTTCAAGCGTTCGTTTCCAGTAACAGTTTGAATTTTTAGGTTTCACTCTGTTTTCTGATATATAGATAGATGTGTTTGAAACTCTAAATCAAACACGGTTTGTGCTAGCTCCTTGAAACTTGACAAAATGAAGTAGTTCTAAGTTCTATCTCTATGGTTTGTTTCCTCTTGAAGTACCCCATGCAGAGACTGGCGAAGAACACTTTCGTTTGAAAGGGGTTGCCAAGCTTCCAAAAAACTTCTAGTTTGCTGAAATCTCAGCAAACATTTTTTCACCAAAACTTGATGATACTTGGTGGTAATGATCAGTTCACTAAGCCCACTTGGCTGCCCAATTTTCACTCTTCTAGGTTCAAGCGTTCGTTTCCAGTAACACTTTGAAATTTTAGGTTTCACTCTGTTTTCTGCTATATAGATAGATGTGTTTGGAATTCTAAATCAAACACGGTTTGTGCTAGCTCCTTGAAACTTGACCAAATAAAGTAGTTCTAAGTTCTATCTCTCTGGTTTGTTTCCTCTTGAAGTACCCCATGCAGAGACTGGCGAAAAACACTTCCGTTTGAAAGGGGTTGCCAAGCTTCCAAAAAACTACTAGTTTGCTGAAATCTCAGCAAACATTTTTTCACCAAATCTTGATGATACTTGGTGGTAATGATCAGCTCACTAATCCCACTTGGCTGCCCAAATTTTATTCTTCTAGGTTGAAGCTTTCGTTTCCAGTAACAGTTTGAATTTTTAGGTTTCACCCTGTTTTCTCCTACATAGATAGATGTGTTTGGAATTCTAAATCAAACACGGTTTGTGCTAGCTCTTTGAAACTTGACCAAATGAAGTAGTTCTAAGTTCTATCTCTATGGTTTGTTTCCTCTTGAAGTACCCCATGCAGAGACTGGCGAAAAACACTTTCGTTTGAAAGGGGTTGCCAAGCTTCCAAAAAACTACTCGTTTGCTGAAATCTCAGCAAGCATTTTTTCACCAAATCTTGATGATACTTGGTGGTAATGATCAGTTCACTAATCCCACTTGGCTGCCCAACTTTCACTCTTCTAGTTTCAAGCGTTCGTTTTCAGTAACACTTTGAAATTTTAGGTTTCACTCTGTTTTCTGCTATATAGATAGATGTGTTTCAAACTCTAAATCAAACACGGTTTGTGCTAGCTCCGTGAAACTTGACAAAATGAAGTAGTTCTAAGTTCTATCTCTATGGTTTGTTTCCTCTTGAAGTACCCCATGCAGAGACTTGCGAAGAACACTTTAGTTTGAAAGGGGTTGCCAAGCTTCCAAAAAACTACTCGTTTGCTGAAATCTCAGCAAACATTTTTTCACCAAATCTTGATGATACTTGGTGGTAATGATCAGTTCACTAAGCCCACTTGGCTGCCCAATTTTCACTCTTCTAGGTTCAAGCGTTCGTTTCCAGTAACACTTTGAAATTTTAGGTTTCACTCTGTTTTCTGCTATATAGATAGATGTGTTTGAAACTCTAAATCAAACACGGTTTGTGCTAGCTCCTTGAAACTTGCAAAATGAAGTAGTTCTAAGTTCTATCTCTATGGTTTGTTTCCTCTTGAAGTACCCCATGCAGAGACTGGCGAAAAAAACTTTCGTTTGAAAGGGGTTGCCAAGCTTCCAAAAAACTTCTCGTTTGCTGAAATCTCAGCAAACATTTTTTCACCAAATCTTGATGATACTTGGTGGTAATGATCAGTTCACTAAGCCCACTTGGCTGCCCAACTTTCACTCTTCTAGGTTCAAGCGTTCGTTTCCAGTAACAGTTTGAATTTTTAGGTTTCACTCTGTTTTCTGATATATAGATAGATGTGTTTGAAACTCTAAATCAAACACTGTTTGTGCTAGCTTCTTGAAACTTGACAAAATGAAGTAGTTCTAAGTTCTATCTCTATGGTTTGTTTCCTCTTGAAGTACCCCATGCAGAGACTGGCGAAGAACACTTTCGTTTGAAAGGGGTTGCCAAGCTTCCAAAAAACTACTAGTTTGCTGAAATCTCAGCAAACATTTTTTCACCAAAACTTGATGATACTTGGTGGTAATGATCAGTTCACTAAGCCCACTTGGCTGCCCAATTTTCACTCTTCTAGGTTCAAGCGTTCGTTTCCAGTAACACTTTGAAATTTTAGGTTTCACTCTGTTTTCTGCTATATAGATAGATGTCTTTGAAACTCTAAATCAAACACGGTTTGTGCTAGCTCCGTGAATCTTGACAAAATGAAGTAGTTCCAAGTTCTATCTCTATGGTTTGTTTCCTCTTGAAGTACCCCATGCAGAGACTGGTGAAGAACACTTTCGTTTGAAAGGGGTTGCCAAGCTTCCAAAAAACTTCTCGTTTGCTGAAATCTCAGCAAACATTTTTTCACCAAATCTTGATGATACTTGGTGGTAATGATCAGTTCACTAAGCCCACTTGGCTGCCCAAATTTTACTCTTCTAGGTTCAAGCGTTCGTTTCCAGTAACACTTTGAATTTTTAGGTTTCACTCTGTTTTCTGCTATATAGATAGATGTGTTTGGAATTCTAAATCAAACACGGTTTGTGCTAGCTCCTTGAAACTTGACCAAATAAAGTAGTTCTAAGTTCTATCTCTCTGGTTTGTTTCCTCTTGAAGTACCCATGCAGAGACTGGCGAAAAACACTTCCGTTTGAAAGGGGTTGCCAAGCTTCCAAAAACTACTAGTTTGCTGAAATCTCAGCAAACATTTTTTCACCAAATCTTGATGATACTTGGTGGTAATGATTAGCTCACTAATCCCACTTGGCTGCCCAAATTTTATTCTTCTAGGTTGAAGCTTTCGTTTCCAGTAACAGTTTGAATTTTTAGGTTTCACCCTGTTTTCTTCTACATAGATAGATGTGTTTGGAATTCTAAATCAAACACGGTTTGTGCTAGCTCTTTGAAACTTGACCAAATGAAGTAGTTCTAAGTTCTATTTCTATGGTTTGTTTCCTCTTGAAGTACCCCATGCAGAGACTGGCGAAAAACACTTTCGTTTGAAAGGGGTTGCCAAGCTTCCAAAAAACTACTCGTTTGCTGAAATCTCAGCAAACATTTTTTCACCAAATCTTGATGATACTTGGTGGTAATGATCAGTTCACTAATCCCACTTGGCTGCCCAACTTTCACTCTTCTAGGTTCAAGCGTTCGTTTTCAGTAACACTTTGAATTTTTAGGTTTCACTCTGTTTTCTGCTATATAGATAGATGTGTTTGAAACTCTAAATCAAACACGGTTTGTGCTAGCTCCGTGAAACTTGACAAAATGAAGTAGTTCTAAGTTCTATCTCTATGGTTTGTTTCCTCTTGAAGTACCCCATGCAGAGACTGGCGAAGAACACTTTCGTTTGAAAGGGGTTGCCAAGCTTCCAAAAAACTACTCGTTTGCTGAAATCTCAGCAAACATTTTTTCACCAAATCTTGATGATACTTGGTGGTAATGATCAGTTCACTAAGCCCACTTGGCTGCCCAATTTTCACTCTTCTAGGTTCAAGCGTTCGTGTCCAGTAACACTTTGAAATTTTAGGTTTCACTCTGTTTTCTGCTATATAGATAGATGTGTTTGAAACTCTAAATCAAACACGGTTTGTGCTAGCTCCTTGAAACTTGCAAAATGAAGTAGTTCGAAGTTCTATCTCTATGGTTTGTTTCCTCTTGAAGTACCCCATGCAGAGACTGGCGAAAAAAACTTTCGTTTGAAAGGGGTTGCCAAGCTTCCAAAAAACTTCTCGTTTGCTGAAATCTCAGCAAACATTTTTTCACCAAATCTTGATGATACTTGGTGGTAATGATCAGTTCACTAAGCCCACTTGGCTGCCCAACTTTCACTCTTCTAGGTTCAAGCGTTCGTTTCCAGTAACAGTTTGAATTTTTAGGTTTCACTCTGTTTTCTGATATATAGATAGATGTGTTTGAAACTCTAAATCAAACACGGTTTGTGCTAGCTCCTTGAAACTTGACAAAATGAAGTAGTTCTAAGTTCTATCTCTATGGTTTGTTTCCTCTTGAAGTACCCCATGCAGAGACTGGCGAAGAACACTTTCGTTTGAAAGGGGTTGCCAAGCTTCCAAAAAACTACTAGTTTGCTGAAATCTCAGCAAACATTTTTTCACCAAAACTTGATGATACTTGGTGGTAATGATCAGTTCACTAAGCCCACTTGGCTGCCCAATTTTCACTCTTCTAGGTTCAAGCGTTCGTTTCCAGTAACACTTTGAAATTTTAGGTTTCACTCTGTTTTCTGCTATATAGATAGATGTGTTTGGAATTCTAAATCAAACACGGTTTGTGCTAGCTCCTTGAAACTTGACCAAATAAAGTAGTTCTAAGTGCTATCTCTCTGGTTTGTTTCCTCTTGAAGTACCCCATGCAGAGACTGGCGAAAAACACTTCCGTTTGAAAGGGGTTGCCAAGCTTCCAAAAAACTACTAGTTTGCTGAAATCTCAGCAAACATTTTTTCACCAAATCTTGATGATACTTGGTGGTAATGATCAGCTCACTAATCCCACTTGGCTGCCCAAATTTTATTCTTCTAGGTTGAAGCATTCGTTTCCAGTAACAGTTTGAATTTTTAGGTTTCACCCTGTTTTCTCCTACATAGATAGATGTGTTTGGAATTCTAAATCAAACACGGTTTGTGCTAGCTCTTTGAAACTTGACCAAATGAAGTAGTTCTAAGTTCTATCTCTATGGTTTGTTTCCTCTTGAAGTACCCCATGCAGAGACTGGCGAAAAACACTTTCGTTTGAAAGGGGTTGCCAAGCTTCCAAAAAACTACTCGTTTGCTGAAATCTCAGCAAGCATTTTTTCACCAAATCTTGATGATACTTGGTGGTAATGATCAGTTCACTAATCCCACTTGGCTGCCCAACTTTCACTCTTCTAGATTCAAGCGTTCGTTTTCAGTAACACTTTGAAATTTTAGGTTTCACTCTGTTTTCTGCTATATAGATAGATGTGTTTCAAACTCTAAATCAAACACGGTTTGTGCTAGCTCCGTGAAACTTGACAAAATGAAGTAGTTCTAAGTTCTATCTCTATGGTTTGTTTCCTCTTGAAGTACCCCATGCAGAGACTGGCGAAGAACACTTTAGTTTGAAAGGGGTTGCCAAGCTTCCAAAAAACTACTCGTTTGCTGAAATCTCAGCAAACATTTTTTCACCAAATCTTGATGATACTTGGTGGTAATGATCAGTTCACTAAGCCCACTTGGCTGCCCAATTTTCACTCTTCTAGGTTCAAGCGTTCGTTTCCAGTAACACTTTGAAATTTTAGGTTTCACTCTGTTTTCTGCTATATAGATAGATGTGTTTGAAACTCTAAATCAAACACGGTTTGTGCTAGCTCCTTGAAACTTGCAAAATGAAGTAGTTCTAAGTTCTATCTCTATGGTTTGTTTCCTCTTGAAGTACCCCATGCAGAGACTGGCGAAAAAAACTTTCGTTTGAAAGGGGTTGCCAAGCTTCCAAAAAACTTCTCGTTTGCTGAAATCTCAGCAAACATTTTTTCACCAAATCTTGATGATACTTGGTGGTAATGATCAGTTCACTAAGCCCACTTGGCTGCCCAACTTTCACTCTTCTAGGTTCAAGCGTTCGTTTCCAGTAACAGTTTGAATTTTTAGGTTTCACTCTGTTTTCTGATATATAGATAGATGTGTTTGAAACTCTAAATCAAACACGGTTTGTGCTAGCTTCTTGAAACTTGACAAAATGAAGTAGTTCTAAGTTCTATCTCTATGGTTTGTTTCCTCTTGAAGTACCCCATGCAGAGACTGGCGAAGAACACTTTCGTTTGAAAGGGGTTGCCAAGCTTCCAAAAAACTACTAGTTTGCTGAAATCTCAGCAAACATTTTTTCACCAAAACTTGATGATACTTGGTGGTAATGATCAGTTCACTAAGCCCACTTGGCTGCCCAATTTTCACTCTTCTAGGTTCAAGCGTTCGTTTCCAGTAACACTTTGAAATTTTAGGTTTCACTCTGTTTTCTGCTATATAGATAGATGTCTTTGAAACTCTAAATCAAACACGGTTTGTGCTAGCTCCTTGAAACTTGACCAAATGAAGTAGTTCTAAGTTCTATCTCTATGGTTTGTTTCCTCTTGAAGTACCCCATGCAGAGACTGGCGGAAAACACTTCCGTTTGAAAGGGGTTGCCAAGCTTCCAAAAAACTACTAGTTTGCTGAAATCTCAGCAAACATTTTTTCACCAAATCTTGATGATACTTGGTGGTAATGGTCAGTTCACTAATCCCACTTGGCTGCCCAAATTTTATTCTTCTAGGTTGAATCTTTCGTTTTCAGTAACAGTTTGAATTTTTAGGTTTCACTCTGTTTTCTCCTACATAGATAGCTGTGTTTTTAATTCTAAATCAAACACGGTTTGTGCTAGCTCCTTGAAACTTGACCAAATGAAGTAGTTCTAAGTTCTATCTCTATGGTTTGTTTCCTCTTGAAGTACCCCATGCAGAGACTGGCGAAAAACACTTTCGTTTGAAAGGGGTTGCCAAGCTTCCAAAAAACTACTAGTTTGCTGAAATCTCAGCAAACATTTTTTCACCAAATCTTGATGATACTTGGTGGTAATGATGAGTTCACTAAGCCCCCTTGGCAGCGCAATTTTTACTCTTCTAGGTACAAGCGTTCGTTTCCAGTAACACTTTGAATTTTTAGGTTTCACTCTGTTTTCTGCTTTATAGATAGATGTGTTTGAAACTCTAAATCAAACACAGTTTGTGCTAGCTCCTTGAAACTTGACCAAATGAAGTAGTTCTAAGTTCTATCTCTATGGTTTGTTTCCTCTTGAAGTACCCCATGCAGAGACTGGCGAAAAAAACTTTCGTTTTAAAGGGGTTGCCAAGCTTCCAAAAAACTACTAGTTTGCTGAAATCTCAGCAAACATTTTTTCACCAAAACTTGAATACTTGGTGGTAATGATCAGTTCACTAAGCCCACTTGGCAGCGCAATTTTTACTCTTCTAGGTTCAAGCGTTCGTTTCCAGTAACACTTTGAAATTTTAGGTTTCACTCTGTTTTCTGCTATATAGATAGATGTCTTTGAAACTCTAAATCAAACATGGTTTGCGCTAGCTCCTTGAAACTTGACAAAATGAAGTAGTTGTTAGTTCTATCTCTATGGTTTTTTTCCTCTTGAGGTACCCCATGCAGAGACTGGCAAAAAACACTTTCGTTTGAAAGGGGTTGCCAAGCTTCCAAAAAACTACTAGTTTGCTGAAATCTCAGCAAACATTTTTTCACCAAATCTTGATGATACTTGGTGGTAATGATCACTTCAATAATCCCACTTGGCTGCGCAAATTTTATTCTTCTAGGTTGAAGCTTTCGTTTCCAGTGACTGTTTGAATTTTTAGGTTTCACTCTGTTTTCTCCTACATAGATAGCTGTTTTTTAATTCTAAATCAAACAGGGTTTGTGCTAGCTCCGTGAAACTTGACCAAATGAAGTAGTTCTAAGTTCTATCTCTATGGTTTGTTTCCTCTTGAAGTACCCCATGCAGAGACTGGCGAAGAACACTTTCGTTTGAAAGATGTTGCCAAGCTTCCAAAAAACTACTAGTTTGCTGAAATCTCAGCAAACATTTTTTCACCAAAACTTGATGATACTTGGTGATAATGATCAGTTCACTAAGCCCACTTGGCTGCCCAATTTTTACTCTTCTAGGTTCAAGCGTTCGTTTCCAGTAACACTTTGAAATTTTAGGTTTCACTCTGTTTTCTGCTATATATATGGATGTCGTTGAAACTCTAAATCAAACACGGTTTGTGCTAGCTCCTTGAAATTTGAAAAAATAAAGTAGTTGTAAGTTCCATCTCTATGGTTTGTTTAATCTTGAAGTACCCCATGCAGAGACTGGCGAAAAACACTTCCGTATGAAAGGGGTTGCCAAGCTTCCAAAAAACTACTAGTTTGCTGAAATCTCAGCAAACATTTTTTCACCAAATCTTGATGATACTTGGTGGTAATAATCAGTTCACTAATCCCACTTGGCTGCCCAATTTTTATTCTTCTAGGTTGAAGCATTCGTTTCCAGTAACAGTTTGAATTTTTTGGTTTCACTCTGTTTTCTCCTACATAGATAGCTGTGTTTGGAATTCTAAATCAAACACGGTTTGTGCTAGCTCCTTGAAACTTGACCAAATGAAGTAGATCTAAGTTCTATCTCTTTGGTTTGTTTCCTCTTGAAGTACCCCATGTAGAGACTGGCGAAAAACACTTTCGTATGAAAGGAGTTGCCAAGCTTCCAAAAAACTACTAGTTTGCTGAAATCTCAGCAAACATTTTTTCACCAAATCTTGATGATACTTGGTGGTAATGATCAGTTCACTAATCGCACTTGGCTGCCCAATTTTTACTCTTCTAGGTTCAAGCGTTCGTTTCCAGTAACACTTTGAAATTTTAAGTTTCACTCTGTTTTCTGCTATATAGATAGATGTGTTTGAAACTCTAAATCAAACACGGTTTGTGCTAGCTCCGTGAAACTTGACAAAATGAAGTAGTTCTAAGTTCTATCTCTATGGTTTGTTTCCTCTTGAAGTACCCCATGCAGAGACTGGTGAAGAACACTTTCGTTTGAAAGGGGTTGCCAAGCTTCCAAAAAACTTCTCGTTTGCTGAAATCTCAGCAAACATTTTTTCAAAAAATCTTGATGATACTTGGTGGTAATGATCAGTTCACTAATCCCACTTGGCTGCCCAATTTTCACTCTTCTAGGTTCAAGCGTTCGTTTCCAGTAACACTTTGAATTTTTAGGTTTCACTCTGTTTTCTGTTATATAGATAGATGTGTTTGAAACTCTAAATCAAACACGGTTTGTGCTAGCTCCTTGAAACTTGACAAAATGAAGTAGTTCTAAGTTCTATCTCTATGGTTTGTTTCCTCTTGAAGTACCCCATGCAGAGACTGGCGAAAAACACTTTCGTTTGAAAGGGGTTGCCAAGCTTCCAAAAAACTACTAGTTTGCTGATATCTCAGCAAACATTTTTTCACCAAATCTTGATGATACTTGGTGGTAATGATCAGTTCACTAATCCCACTTGGCTGCCCAACTTTCACTCTTCTAGGTTCAAGCGTTCGTTTCCAGTAACAGTTTGAATTTTTAGGTTTCACTCTGTTTTCTGCTATATAGATAGATGTGTTTGAAACTCTAAATCAAACACGGTTTGTGCTAGCTCCCTGAAACTTGACAAAATGAAGTAGTTCTAAGTTCCATCTCTATGGTTTGTTTCCTCTTGAAGTACCCCAGGCAGAGACTGGCGAAAAACACTTTCGTTTGAAAGTGGTTACCAAGCTTCCAAAAAACTACTAGTTTGCTTAAATCTCAGCAAACATTTTTTCACCAAATCTTGATGATACTTGGTGGTAATGATCAGTTCACTAAGCCCACATGGCAGCGCAATTTTTATTCTTCTAGGTTGAAGCATTCGTTTCCAGTAACAGTTTGAATTTTAAGTTTCACTCTGTTTTCTCCAACATAGATAGCTGTGTTTGGAATTCTAAATCAAACACGGTTTGTGCTAGCTCCTTGAAACTTGAGCAAATGAAGTAGTTCTAAGTTCTATCTCTATGGTTTTTTTCCTGTTGAAGTACCCCATGCAGAGACTGGCGAAGAACACTTTCGTTTGAAAGGGGTTGCCAAGCTTGCAAAAAACTACTAGTTTGCTGAAATCTCAGCAAACATTTTTTCACCAAATCTTGATGATACTTGGTGGTAATGATCAATTCACTAATCCCACTTGGCTCCCCAAATTTTATTCTTCTAGGTTGAAGCTTTCATTTCCAGTGACTGTTTGAATTTTTAGGTTTCACTCTGTTTTCTGCTATATAGATAGATGTGTTTGAAACTCTAAATCAAACACGGTTTGTGCTAGCTCCTTGAAACTTGACCAAATGAAGTAGTTCTAAGTTCTATCTCTATGGTTTGTTTCCTCTTGAAGTACCCCATGCAGAGTCTGGCGAAAAACACTTCCGTTTGAAAGGGGTTGCCAAGCTTCCAAAAAACTACTAGTTTGCTGAAATCTCAGCAAACATTTTTTCACCAAATCTTGATGATACTTGGTGGTAATGATCAGTTCACTAATCCCACTTGGCTGCCCAAATTTTATTTTTGTAGGTTGAGGCTTTCGTTTCCAGTAACAGTTTGTATTTTTAGGTTTCACTCTGTTTTCTCCTACATAGATAGATGTGTTTGGAATTCTAAATCAAACACGGTTTGTGCTAGCTCTTTGAAACTTGACCAAATGAAATAGTTCTAAGTTCTATCTCTATGGTTTGTTTCCTCTTGAAGTACACCATGCAGAGACTGGCGAACAACACTTTCGTTTGAAAGGGGTTGCCAAGCTTCCAAAAAACTACTCGTTTGCTGAAATCTCAGCAAACATTTTTTCACCAAATCTTGATGATACTTGGTGGTAATGATCAGTTCACTAAGCCCACTTGGCTGCCCAACTTTCACTCTTCTAGGTTCAAGCGTTCGTTTCCAGTAACACTTTGAAATTTTAGGTTTCACTCTGTTTTCTGCTATATAGATAGATGTGTTTGAAACTCTAAATCAAACACGGTTTGTGCTAGCTCCGTGAAACTTGAGCAAATGAAGTAGTTCTAAGTTCTATCTCTATGGTTTGTTTCCTCTTGAAGTACCCCATGCAGAGACTGGCGAAGAACACTTTCGTTTGAAAGGGGTTGCCAAGCTTCCAAAAAACTACTAGTTTGCTGAAATCTCAGCAAACATTTTTTCACCAAATCTTGATGATACTTGGTGGTAATGATCAGTTCACTAAGCCCACTTGGCTGCCCAATTTTCACTCTTCTAGGTTCAAGCGTTCGTTTCCAGTAACACTTTGAAATTTTAGGTTTCACTCTGTTTTCTGCTATATAGATAGATGTGTTTGAAACTCTAAATCAAACACGGTTTGTGCTAGCTCCTTGAAACTTGCAAAATGAAGTACTTCTAAGTTCTATCTCTATGGTTTGTTTCCTCTTGAAGTACCCCATGCAGAGACTGGCGAAGAACACTTTCGTTTGAAAGGGGTTGCCAAGCTTCCAAAAAACTTCTCGTTTGCTGAAATCTCAGCAAACATTTTTTCACCAAATCTTGATGATACTTGGTGGTAATGATCAATTCACTAAGCCCACTTGGCTGCCCAACATTCACTCTTCTAGGTTCAAGCGTTCGTTTCCAGTAACAGTTTGAATTTTTAGGTTTCACTCTGTTTTCTGTTATATAGATAGATGTGTTTGAAACTCTAAATCAAACACGGTTTGTGCTAGCTCCTTGAAACTTGACAAAATGAAGTAGTTCTAAGTTCTATCTCTATGGTTTGTTTCCTCTTGAAGTACCCCATGCAGAGACTGGCGAAGAACACTTTCGTTTGAAAGGGGTTGCTAAGCTTCCAAAAAACTACTAGTTTGTTGAAATCTCAGCAAACATTTTTTCACCAAATCTTGATGATACTTGGTGGTAATGATCAGTTCACTAAGCCCACTTGGCTGCCCAATTTTCACTCTTCTAGGTTCAAGCGTTCGTTTCCAGTAACACTTTGAATTTTTAGGTTTCACTCTGTTTTCTGCTATATAGATAGATGTGTTTGAAACTCTAAATCAAACACGGTTTGTGCTAGCTCCGTGAAACTTGACAAAATGAAGTAGTTGTTAGTTCTATCTCTATGGTTTTTTTCCTCTTGAGGTACCCCATGCAGAGACTGGCGAAAAACACTTTCGTTTGAAAGGGGTTGCCAAGCTTCCAAAAAACTACTAGTTTGCTGAAATCTCAGCAAACATTTTTTCACCAAATCTTGATGATACTTGGTGGTAATGATCACTTTACTAATCCCACTTGGCTGCCCAAATTTTATTCTTCTAGGTTGAAGCTTTCATTTCCAGTGACTGTTTGAATTTTTAGGTTTCACTCGGTTTTCTGCTATATAGATAGATGTGTTTGAAACTCTAAATCAAACACGGTTTGTGCTAGCTCCTTGAAACTTGACCAAATGAAGTAGTTCTAAGTTCTATCTCTATGGTTTGTTTCCTCTTGAAGTACCCCATGCAGAGACTGGCGAAAAACACTTCCGTTTGAAAGGGGTTGCCAAGCTTCCAAAAAACTACTAGTTTGCTGAAATCTCAGCAAACATTTTTTCACCAAATCTTGATGATACTTGGTGGTAATGATCAGTTCACTAATCCCACTTGGCTGCCCAAATTTTATTCTTCTAGGTTGAAGCTTTCGTTTCCAGTAACAGTTTGAATTTTTAGGTTTCACTCTGTTTTCTCCTACATAGATAGATGTGTTTGGAATTCTAAATCAAACACGGTTTGTGCTAGCTCTTTGAAACTTGACCAAATGAAGTAGTTCTAAGTTCTATCTCTATGGTTTGTTTCCTCTTGAAGTACCCCATGCAGAGACTGGCGAAAAACACTTTCGTTTGAAAGGGGTTGCCAAGCTTCCAAAAAACTACTCGTTTGCTGAAATCTCAGCAAACATTTTTTTCACCAAATCTTGATGATACTTGGTGGTAATGATCAGTTCACTAATCCCACTTGGCCGCCCAACTTTCACTCTTCTAGGTTCAAGCGTTCGTTTCCAGTAACACTTTGAAATTTTAGGTTTCACTCTGTTTTCTGCTATATAGATAGATGTGTTTGAAACTCTAAATCAAACACGGTTTGTGCTAGCTCCGTGAAACGTGACAAAATGAAGTAGTTCTAAGTTCTATCTCTATGGTTTGTTTCCTCTTGAAGTACCCCATGCAGAGACTGGCGAAGAACACTTTCGTTTGTAAGGGGTTGCCAAGCTTCCAAAAAACTACAAGTTTGCTGAAATCTCAGCAAACATTTTTTCACCAAATCTTGATGATACTTGGTGGTAATGATCAGTTCACTAAGCCCACTTGGCTGCCCAATTTTCACTCTTCTAGGTTCAAGCGTTCGTTTCCAGTAACACTTTGAAATTTTAGGTTTCACTCTGTTTTCAGCTATATAGATAGATGTGTTTGAAACTCTAAATCAAACACGGTATGTGCTAGCTCCTTGAAACTTGCAAAATGAAGTAGTTCTAAGTTCTATCTCTATGGTTTGTTTCCTCTTGAAGTACCCCATGCAGAGACTGGCGAAGAACACTTTCGTTTGAAAGGGGTTGCCAAGCTTCCAAAAAACTTCTCGTTTGCTGAAATCTCAGCAAACATTTTTTCACCAAATCTTGATGATACTTGGTGGTAATGATCAGTTCACTAAGCCCACTTGGCTGCCCAACTTTCACTCTTCTAGGTTCAAGTGTTCGTTTCCAGTAACAGTTTGAATTTTTAGGTTTCACTCTGTTTTCTGTTATATAGATAGATGTGTTTGAAACTCTAAATCAAACACGGTTTGTGCTAGCTCCGTTAAACTTGACAAAATGAAGTAGTTCTAAGTTCTATCTCTATGGTTTGTTTCCTCTTGAAGTACCCCATGCAGAGACTGGCGAAGAACACTTTCGTTTGAAAGGGGTTGCCAAGCTTCCAAAAAACTACTAGTTTGCTGAAATCTCAGCAAACATTTTTTCACCAAAACTTGATGATACTTGGTGGTAATGATCAGTTCACTAAGCCCACTTGGCTGCCCAATTTTCACTCTTCTAGGTTCAAGCGTTCGTTTCCAGTAACACTTTGAAATTTTAGGTTTCACTCTGTTTTCTGCTATATAGATAGCTGTGTTTGGAATTCTAAATCAAACACGGTTTGTGCTAGCTCCTTGAAACTTGACCAAATGAAGTACTTCTAAGTTCTATCTCTATGGTTTGTTTCCTCTTGAAGTACCCCATGCAGAGACTGGCGAAAAACACTTTCGTTTGAAAGGGGTTGCCATCTTCCAAAAAACTACTAGTTTGCTGAAATCTCAGCAAACATTTTTTCACCAAATCTTGATGATACTTGGTGGTAATGATCAGTTCACTAAGCCTACTTGGCTGCCCAATTTTCACTCTTCTAGGTTCAAGCGTTCGTTTCCAGTAACACTTTGAATTTTTAGGTTTCACTCGGTTTTCTGCTATATAGATAGATGTGTTTGAAACTCTAAATCAAACACGGTTTGTGCTAGCTCCTTGAAACTTGAGCAAATGAAGTAGTTCTAAGTTCTATCTCTATGGATTGTTTCCTCTTGAAGTACCCCATGCAGAGACTGGCGAAAAACACTTTTGTTTTAAAGGGGTTGCCAAGCTTCCAAAAAACTACTAGTTTGCTGAAATCTCAGCAAACATTTTTTCACCAAAACTTGATGATACTTGGTGGTAATGATCAGTTCACTAAGCCCACTTGGCAGCGCAATTTTTACTCTTCTAGGTTCAAGCGTTCGTTTCCAGTAACACTTTGAAATTTTAGGTTTCACTCTGTTTTCTGCTATATAGATAGATGTCTTTGAAACTCTAAATCAAACACGGTTTGTGCTAGCTCCTTGAAACTTGACAAAATGAAGTAGTTGTTAGTTCTATCTCTATGGTTTTTTTCCTCTTGAGGTACCCCATGCAGAGACTGGCGAAAAACACTTTCGTTTGAAAGGGGTTGCCAAGCTTCCAAAAAACTACTAGTTTGCTGAAATCTCAGCAAACATTTTTTCACCAAATCTTGATGATACTTGGTGGTAATGATCACTTCCCTAATCCCACTTGGCTGCCCAAATTTTATTCTTCTAGGTTGAAGCTTTCGTTTCCAGTGACTGTTTGAATTTTTAGGTTTCACTCTGTTTTCTGCTATATAGATAGATGTGTTTGAAACTCTAAATCAAACACGGTTTGTGCTAGCTCCTTGAAACTTGAGCAAATGAAGTAGTTCTAAGTTCTATCTCTATGGATTGTTTCCTCTTGAAGTACCCCATGCAGAGACTGGCGAAAAACACTTTCGTTTGAAAGGGGTTGCCAAGCTTCCAAAAAACTACTAGTTTGCTGAAATCTCAGTAAACATTTTTCCACCAAAACTTGATGATACTTGGTGGTAATGATCAGTTCACTAAGCCCACTTGGCTGCCCAATTTTTACTCTTCTAGGTTCAAGCGTTCGTTTCCAGTAACACTTTGAAATTTTAAGTTTCACTCTGTTTTCTGCTATATAGATAGATGTCTTTGAAACTCTAAATCAAACACGGTTTTTGCTAGCTCCTTAAAACTTGACAAAATGAAGTAGTTGTTAGTTGTATCTCTATGGTTTTTTTCCTCTTGAAGTACCCCATGCAGAGACTGGCGAAAAACACTTTCGTTTGAAAGGGGTTGCCAAGCTTCCAAAAAACTACTAGTTTGCTGAAATCTCAGCAAACATTTTTTCACCAAATCTTGATGATACTTGGTGGTAATGGTCAGTTCACTAATCCCACTTGGCTGCCCAAATTTTATTCTTCTAGGTTGAAGCTTTCGTTTTCAGTAACAGTTTGAATTTTTAGGTTTCACTCTGTTTTCTCCTACATAGATATCTGTGTTTGGAATTCTAAATCAAACACGGTTTGTGCTAGCTCCTTGAAACTTGACCAAATGAAGTAGTTCTAAGTTCTATCTCTATGGTTTGTTTCCTCTTGAAGTACCCCATGCAGAGACTGGCGAAAAACACTTTCGTTTTAAAGGGGTTGCCAAGCTTCCAAAAAACTACTAGTTTGCTGAAATCTCAGCAAACATTTTTTCACGAAATCTTGATGATACTTGGTGGTAATGATGAGTTCACTAAGCCCACTTGGCTGCCCAATTTTCACTCTTCTAGGTTCAAGCGTTCGTTTCCAGTAACACTTTGAATTTTTAGGTTTCACTCTGTTTTCTGCTTTATAGATAGATGTGTTTGAAACTCTAAATCAAACACGGTTTGTGCTAGCTCCTTGAAACTTGACCAAATGAAGTAGTTCTAAGTTCTATCTCTATGGTTTGTTTCCTCTTGAAGTACCCCATGCAGAGACTGGCGAAAAACACTTTCGTTTTAAAGGGGTTGCCAAGCTTCCAAAAAACTACTAGTTTGCTGAAATCTCAGCAAATATTTTTTCACCAAAACTTGATGATACTTGGTGGTAATGATCAGTTCACTAAGCCCACTTGGCAGCGCAATTTTTACTCTTCTAGGTTCAAGCGTTCGTTTCCAGTAACACTTTGAAATTTTAGGTTTCACTCTGTTTTCTGCTATATAGATAGATGTCTTTGAAACTCTAAATCAAACACGGTTTGTGCTAGCTCCTTGAAACTTGACAAAATGAAGTAGTTGTTAGTTCTATCTCTATGGTTTTTTTCCTCTTGAAGTACCCCATGCAGAGACTGGCGAAAAACACTTTCGTTTGAAAGGGGTTGCCAAGCTTCCAAAAACTACTAGTTTGCTGAAATCTCAGCAAACATTTTTTCACCAAATCTTGATGATACTTGGTGGTAATGATCAGTTCACTAATCCCACTTGGCTGCCCAAATTTTATTCTTCTAGGTTGAAGCTTTCGTTTCCAGTGACTGTTTGAATTTTTAGGTTTCACTCTGTTTTCTGCTATATAGATAGATGTGTTTGAAACTCTAAATCAAACACGGTTTGTGCTAGCTCCTTGAAACTTGACCAAATGAAGTAGTTCTAAGTTCTATCTCTATGGTTTGTTTCCTCTTGAAGAACCCCATGCAGAGACTGGTGAAAAACACTTCCGTTTGAAAGGGGTTGCCAAGCTTCCAAAAAACTACTAGTTTGCTGAAATCTCAGCAAACATTTTTTCACCAAATCTTGATGATACTTGGTGGTAATGGTCAGTTCACTAATCCACTTGGCTGCCCAAATTTTATTCTTCTAGGTTGAAGCTTTCGTTTTCAGTAACAGTTTGAATTTTAGGTTTCACTCTGTTTTCTCCTACATAGATATCTGTGTTTGGAATTCTAAATCAAACACGGTTTGTGCTAGCTCCTTGAAACTTGACCAAATGCAGTAGTTCTAAGTTCTATCTCTATGGTTTGTTTCCTCTTGAAGTACCCCATGCAGAGACTGGCGAAAAACACTTTCGTTGAAAGGGGTTGCCAAGCTTCCAAAAACTACTAGTTTGCTGAAATCTCAGCAAACATTTTTCACCAAATCTTGATGATACTTGGTGGTAATGATGAGTTCACTAAGCCCACTTGGCTGCCCAATTTTCACTCTTCTAGGTTCAAGCGTTCGTTTCCAGTAACACTTTGAATTTTTAGGTTTCACTCTGTTTTCTGCTTTATAGATAGATGTGTTTGAAACTCTAAATCAAACACGGTTTGTGCTAGCTCCTTCAAACTTGACCAAATGAAGTAGTTCTAAGTTCTATCTCTATGGTTTGTTTCCTCTTGAAGTACCCCATGCAGAGACTGGCGAAAAACACTTTCATTTTAAAGGGTTGCCAAGCTTCCAAAAAACTACTAGTTTGCTGAAATCTCAGCAAACATTTTTTCACCAAAACTTGATGATACTTGGTGGTAATGATCAGTTCACTAAGCCCACTTGGCAGCGCAATTTTACTCTTCTAGGTTCAAGCGTTCGTTTCCAGTAACACTTTGAAATTTAGGTTTCACTCTGTTTCTGCTATATAGATAGTTGTCTTTGAAACTCTAAATCAAACACGGTTTGTGCTAGCTCCTTGAAACTTGACAAAATGAAGTAGTTGTTAGTTCTATCTCTATGGTTTTTTTCCTCTTGAGGTACCCCATGCAGAGACTGGCGAAAAACACTTTCGTTTGAAAGGGGTTGCCAAGCTTCCAAAAAACTACTAGTTTGCTGAAATCTCAGCAAACATTTTTCACCAAATCTTGATGATACTTGGTGGTAATGATCAGTTCACTAATCCCACTTGGCTGCCCAAATTTTATTCTTCTAGGTTGAAGCTTTCGTTTCCAGTGACTGTTTGAATTTTAGGTTTCACTCTGTTTACTGCTATATAGATAGATGTGTTTGAAACTCTAAATCAAACACGGTTTGTGCTAGCTCCTTGAAACTTGACCAAATGAAGTAGTTCTAAGTTCTATCTCTATGGTTTGTTTCCTCTTGAAGTACCCCATGCAGAGACTGGCGAAAACACTTCCGTTTGAAAGGGTTGCCAAGCTTGCAAAAAACTACTAGTTTGCTGAAAACTCAGCAAAAATTTTTCACCAAATCTTGATGATACTTGGTGGTAATGGTCAGTTCACTAATCCCACTTGGCTGCCCAAATTTTATTCTTCTAGGTTGAAGCTTTCGTTTTCAGTAACAGTTTGAATTTTTAGGTTTCACTCTGTTTTCTCCTACATAGATATCTGTGTTTGGAATTCTAAATCAAACACGGTTTGTGCTAGTTCCTTGAAACTTGACCAAATGCAGTAGTTCTAAGTTCTATCTCTATGGTTGTTTCCTCTCGAAGTACCCCATGCAGAGACTGGCGAAAAACACTTTCGTTTGAAAGGGGTTGCCAAGCTTCCAAAAACTACTAGTTTGCTGAAATCTCAGCAAACATTTTTCACCAAATCTTGATGATACTTGGTGGTAATGATGAGTTCACTAAGCCCACTTGGCTGCCCAATTTTCACTCTTCTAGGTTCAAGCGTTCGTTTCCAGTAACACTTTGATTTTAGGTTTCACTCTGTTTTCTGCTTTATAGATAGATGTGTTTGAAACTCTAAATCAAACACGGTTTGTGCTAGCTCCTTGAAACTTGACCAAATGAAGTAGTTCTAAGTTCTATCTCTATGGTTTGTTTCCTCTTGAAGTACCCCATGCAGAGACTGGCGAAAAACACTTTCGTTTTAAAGGGTTTGCCAAGCTTCCAAAAAACTACTAGTTTGCTGAAATCTCAGCAAACATTTTTTCACCAAAATCTTGATGATACTTGGTGGTAATGATGAGG
>NW_027518028.1:0-37464 GCF_048772815.1 Callospermophilus lateralis | reverse complement strand
CGTTCTATCTCTAAGGTTTGTTTCTTCTTGATGCAGCCTTAAGCACAGGCTGGCGAATAACTCATTCAATGAAAGGCGTTGTTAAGCTGCCAAAAAACTACGAGTCTCCTGAAATCACAACATATATTTTTTTTCCGACCTTCCTGATACTTTCAAATAATGAGCAGTACTAGAATCAAACTTGGATGTCCAAGTTTCGTTCTCCTACGTTGAAGCATCCGTTTGCAGTAACAGTTTAATTTTTAGGTTTCACTGCTGTTTTCTTCTATATTGACAGATGCAGTTAGAACTCTAAATCAAACACGGTTTGTGCTAGCTTCTTGAAACTTGACACAATACAGTAGTTCTACGTTCTATCTCTAAGGTTTGTTTCCTCTTGATGTAGCCTAAGACAGGGACTCGCGAATAACACTTATATTGAAAGGGATTGCCAAACTTCCAAAAACTAGAGTCTCCTGAAATCTCAACATACATTTTTCATCCAATCTTCATGATACTTTCAAGTAATGATCAGTACACCAATCCCACTTGGATGCCCAAGTTTCGTTCTCCTACGTTGAAGCATCCGTTTGCAGTAACAGTTTGAATTTTTTATGTTCACTCTGTTTTCTCCTATATTGACAGATGCAGTTCGAACTCTAAATCAAACACGGTTTGTGCTAGCTTCTTGAAACTTGACACAATAACAGTAGTTCTACGTTTCTATCTCTAAGGTTTGTTTCTTCTTGATGCAGCCTTAAGCACAGGCTGGCGAATAACTCATTCAATGAAAGGCGTTGTTAGGCTGCCAAAAAACTACAGTCTCCTGAAATCACAACATATATTTTTTTCCGACCTTCCTGATACTTTCAAATAATGAGCAGTACTAGAATCAAACTTGGATGTCCAAGTTTCGTTCTCCTACGTTGAAGCATCCGTTTGCAGTAACAGTTTGAATTTTTAGGTTTCACTGCGTTTTCTTCTATATTGACAGATGCAGTTAGAACTCTAAATCAAACACGGTTTGTGCTAGCTTCTTGAAACGTGACACAATACAGTAGTTCTACGTTCTATCTCTAAGGTTTGTTTCCTCTTGATGTAGCCTAATACAGGGACTCGCGAATAACACTTATATTGAAAGGGATTGCCAAACTTCCAAAAACTAGAGTCTCCTGAAATCTCAACATACATTTTTTTCATCCAATCTTCATGATACTTTCAAGTAATGATCAGTACACCAATCCCACTTGGATGCCCAAGTTCGTTCTCCTACGTTGAAGCATCCGTTTGCAGTAACAGTTTGAATTTTTTAGGTTTCACTCTGTTTTCTTCCTATATTGACAGATGCCAGTTCGAACTCTAAATCAAACACGGTTTGTGCTAGCTTCTTGAAACTTGACACAATACAGTAGTTCTACGTTCTATCTCTAAGGTTTTGTTTCTCTTTGATGGTAGCCTTAAGCACAGGCTGGCGAATAACTCATTCAATGAAAGGCGTTGTTAGGCTGCCAAAAAACTACAGTCTAATGAAATCACAACATACATTTTTTCATCCAATCTTCATGATACTTTCAAGTAATGATCAGTACACCAATCCCACTTGGATGCCCAAGTTTCGTTCTCCTACGTTGAAGCATCCGTTTGCAGTAACAGTTTGAATTTTTAGGTTTTCACTCTGTTTTCTCTATATTGACAGATGCAGTTCGAACTCTAAATCAAACACGGTTTGTTCTAGCTTCTTGAAACTTGACACAATACAGTAGTTCTACGTTCTATCTCTAAGGTTTGTTTCTTCTTGATGCAGCCTTAAGCACAGGCTGGCGAATAACTCATTCAATGAAAGCGTTGTTAGGCTGCCAAAAAACTACAGTCTCCTGAAATCACAACATATATTTTTTTTCCGACCTTCCTGATACTTTCAAATAATGAGCAGTACTAGAATCAAACTTGGATGTCCAAGTTTCGTTCTCCTACGTTGAAGCATCCGTTTGCAGTAACAGTTTGAATTTTTAGGTTTCACTGCGTTTTCTTCTATATTGACAGATGCAGTTAGAACTCTTAATCAAACACGGTTGTGCTAGCTTCTTGAAACTTGACACAATACAGTAGTTCTACGTTCTATCTCTAAGGTTTGTTTCCTCTTGATGTAGCCTAATACAGGGACTCGCGAATAACACTTATATTGAAAGGGGTTGCCAAACTTCCAAAAACTAGAGTCTCCTGAAATCTCAACATACATATTTTCATCCAATCTTCATGATACTTTCAAGTAATGATCAGTACACCAATCCCCCTTGGATGCCCAAGTTTCGTTCTCCTACGTTGAAGCATCCGTTTGCAGTAACAGTTTGAATTTTTAGGTTTCACTCTGTTTTCTCCTATATTGACAGATGCAGTTCGAACTCTAAATCAAACACGGTTTGTGCTAGCTTCTTGAAACTTGACACAATACAGTAGTTCTACGTTCTATCTCTAAGGTTTGTTTCCTCTTGATGTAGCCTTAAGCACAGGCTGGCGAATAACTCATTCAATGAAAGGCGTTGTTAGGCTGCCAAAAAACTACAGTCTCCTGAAATCACAACATACATTGTTTCATCCAATCTTCATGATACTTTCAAGTAATGATCAGTACACCAATCCCACTTGGATGCCCAAGTTTCGTTCTCCTACGTTGAAGCATCCGTTTGCAGTAACAGTTTGAATTTTTAGGTTTCACTCTGTTTTCTCCTATATTGACAGATGCAGTTCGAACTCTAAATCAAACACGGTTTTGTGCTAGCTTCTTGAAACTTGACACAATACAGTAGTTCTACGTTCTATCTCTAAGGTTTGTTTCCTCTTGATGTAGCCTTAAGCACAGGCTGGCGAATAACTCATTCAATGAAAGGCGTTGTTAGGCTGCCAAAAAACTACAGTCTCCTGAAATCACAACATATATTTTTTTTCCGACCTTCCTGATACTTTCAAATAATGAGCAGTACTCCAATCAAACTTGGATGTCCAAGTTTCGTTCTCCTACGTTGAAGCATCCGTTTGCAGTAACAGTTTGAATTTTTAGGTTTCACTGCGTTTTCTTCTACATTGACAGATGCAGTTCGAACTCTAAATCAAACACGGTTTGTGCTAGCTTCTTGAAACGTGACACAATACAGTAGTTCTACGTTCTATCTCTAAGTTTGTTTCCTCTTGATGTAGCCTAATACAGGGACTCGCGAATAACACTTATATTGAAAGGGATTGCCAAACTTCCAAAAAACTAGAGTCTCCTGAAATCTCAACATACATATTTTCATCCAATCTTCATGATACTTTCAAGTAATGATCAGTACACCAATCCCACTTGGATGCCCAAGTTTCGTTCTCCTACGTTGAAGCATCCGTTTGCAGTAACAGTTTGAATTTTTAGGTTTCAGTCTGTTTTCTCCTATATTGACAGATGCAGTTCGAACTCTAAATCAAACACGGTTTGTGCTAGCTTCTTGAAACTTGACACAATACAGTAGTTCTACGTTCTATCTCTAAGGTTTGTTTCCTCTTGATGTAGCCTTAAGCACAGGCTGGCGAATAACTCATTCAATGAAAGGCGTTGTTAGGCTGCCAAAAAACTACAGTCTCCTGAAATCACAACATACATTTTTCATCCAATCTTCATGATACTTCAAGTAATGATCAGTACACCAATCCCACTTGGATGCCCAAGTTTCGTTCTCCTACGTTGAAGCATCCGTTTGCAGTAACAGTTTGAATTTTTAGGTTTCACTCTGTTTTCTCCTATATTGACAGATGCAGTTCGAACTCTAAATCAAACACGGTTTGTGCTAGCTTCTTGAAACTTGACACAATACAGTAGTTCTACGTTCTATCTCTAAGGTATGTTTCCTCTTGATGTAGCCTTAAGCACAGGCTGGGCGAATAACTCATTCAATGAAAGGCGTTGTTAGGCTGCCAAAAAACTACAGTCTCCTGAAATCACAACATATATTTTTTTCCGACCTTCCTGATACTTTCAAATAATGAGCAGTGCTCCTATCAAACTTGGATGTCCAAGTTCGTTCTCCTACGTTGAAGCATCCGTTTTGCAGTAACAGTTTGAATTTTTAGGTTTCACTGCGTTTTCTTCTATATTGACAGATGCAGTTAGAACTCTAAATCAAACACGGTTTGTGCTAGCTTCTTGAAACGTGACACAATACAGTAGTTCTACGTTTCTATCTCTAAGGTTTGTTTTCCTCTTGATGTAGCCTAATACAGGACTCGCGAATAACACTTATATTGAAAGGGATTGCCAAACTTCCAAAAACTAGAGTCTCCTGAAATCTCAACAACATTTTTTTCATCCAATCTTCATGATACTTTCAAGTAATGATCAGTACACCAATCCCACTTGGATGCCCAAGTATCGTTCTCCTACGTTTGAAGCATCCGTTTGCAGTAACAGTTTGAATTTTTAGGTTTCAGCTCTGTTTTCTCCTATATTGACAGATGCAGTTCGAACTCTAAATCAAACACGGTTTGTGCTAGCTTCTTGAAACTTGACACAATACAGTAGTTCTACGTTCTATCTCTAAAGGTTGTTTTTCTTGATGTAGCCTTAAGCACAGGCTGGCGAATAACTCATTCAATGAAAGGCGTTGTTAGGCTGCCAAAAACTACAGTCTCCTGAAATCTCAACATACATTTTTTCATCCAATCTTCATGATACTTTCAAGTAATGATCAGTACACCAATCCCACATGGATGCCCAAGTTTCGTTCTCCTACGTTGAAGCATCCGTTTGCAGTAACAGTTTGAATTTTAGGTTTCACTCTGTTTTCTCCTATATTGACAGATGCAGTTTCGAACTCTAAATCAAACACGGTTTGTGCTAGCTTCTTGAAACTTGGACACAATACAGTAGTTCTACGTTCTATCTCTAAGGTTTGTTTCCTCTTGATGTAGCCTTAAGCACAGGCTGGCGAATAACTCATTCAATGAAAGGCGTTGTTAGGCTGCCAAAAAACTACAGTCTCCTGAAATCACAACATATATTTTTTTTCCGACCTTCCTGATACTTTCAAATAATGAGCAGTACTCCAATCAAACTTGGATGTCCAAGTTTCGTTCTCCTACATTGAAGCATCCGTTTGCAGTAACAGTTTGAATTTTTAGGTTTCACTGCGTTTTCTTCTATATTGACAGATGCAGTTAGAACTCTAAATCAAACACGGTTGTGCTAGCTTCTTGAAACTTGACACAATACAGTAGTTCTACGTTCTATCTCTAAGGTTTGTTTTCCTCTTGATGTAGCCTAATACAGGGACTCGCGAATAACACTTATATTGAAAGGGGTTGCCAAACTTCCAAAAACTAGAGTCTCCTGAAATCTCAACATACATATTTTCATCCAATCTTCATGATACTTTCAAGTAATGATCAGTACACCAATCCCACTTGGATGCCCAAGTTCGTTCTCCTACGTTGAAGCATTTGTTTGCAGTAACAGTTTGAATTTTTAGGTTTCACTCTGTTTTCTCCTATATTGACAGATGCAGTTCGAACTCTAAATCAAACACGGTTTGTGCTAGCTTCTTGAAACTTGACACAATACAGTAGTTCTACGTTCTATCTCTAAGGTTTGTTTCCTCTTGATGTAGCCTTAAGCACAGGCTGGCGAATAACTCATTCAATGAAAGGCGTTGTTAGGCTGCCAAAAAACTACAGTCTCCTGAAATCACAACATACATTTTTTCATCCAATCTTCATGATACTTTCAAGTAATGATCAGTACACCAATCCCACTTGGATGCCCAAGTTTCGTTCTCCTACGTTGAAGCATCCGTTTGCAGTAACAGTTTGAATTTTTAGGTTTCACTCTGTTTTCTCCTATATTGACAGATGCAGTTCGAACTCTAAATCAAACACGGTTTGTGCTAGCTTCTTGAAACTTGACACAATACAGTAGTTCTACGTTCTATCTCTAAGGTTTGTTTCCTCTTGATGTAGCCTTAAGCACAGGCTGGCGAATAACTCATTCAATGAAAGGCGTTGTTAGGCTGCCCAAAAACTACAGTCTCCTGAAATCACAACATACATTTTTTCATCCAATCTTCATGATACTTTCAAGCAATGATCAGTACACCAATCCCACTTGGATGCCCAAGTTTCGTTCTCCTACGTTGAAGCATTGTTTGCAGTAACAGTTTGAATTTTTAGGTTTCACTGCGTTTTCTTCTATATTGACAGATGCAGTTAGAACTCTAAATCAAACACGGTTTGTGCTAGCTTCTTGAAACGTGACACAATACAGTAGTTCTACGTTCTATCTCTAAGGTTTGTTTCCTCTTGATGTAGCCTAATACAGGGACTCGCGAATAACACTTATATTGAAAGGGATTGCCAAACTTCCAAAAACTAGAGTCTCCTGAAATCTCAACATACATTTTTTCATCCAATCTTCATGATACTTTCAAGTAATGATCAGTACACCAATCCCACTTGGATGCCCAAGTTATCGTTCTCCTACGTTGAAGCATCCGTTTGCAGTAACAGTTTGAATTTTTAGGTTTCACTCTGTTTTCTCTTATATTGACAGATGCAGTTCGAACTCTAAATCAAACACGGTTTGTGCTAGCTTCTTGAAACTTGACACAATACAGTAGTTCTACGTTCTATCTCTAAGGTTTGTTTCCTCTTGATGTAGCCTTAAGCACAGGCTGGCGAATAACTCATTCAATGGAAGGCGTTGTTAGGCTGCCAAAAAACTACAGTCTCCTGAAATCACAACATACATTTTTTCATCCAATCTTCATGATACTTTCAAGTAATGATCAGTACACCAATCCCACTTGGATGCCCAAGTTTCGTTCTCCTACGTTGAAGCATCCGTTTGCAGTAACAGTTTGAATTTTTAGGTTTCACTCTGTTTTCTCCTATATTGACAGATGCAGTTCGAACTCTAAATCAAACACGGTTTGTGCTAGCTTCTTGAAACTTGACACAATACAGTAGTTCTACGTTCTATCTCTAAGGTTTGTTTCCTCTTGATGTAGCCTTAAGCACAGGCTGGCGAATAACTCATTCAATGAAAGGCGTTGTTAGGCTGCCAAAAAACTACAGTCTCCTGAAATCACAACATATATTTTTTTTCCGACCTTCCTGATACTTTCAAATAATGAGCAGTACTCCAATCAAACTTGGATGTCCAAGTTTCGTTCTCCTACGTTGAAGCATCCGTTTGCAGTAACAGTTTGAATTTTTAGGTTTCACTGCGTTTTCTTCTATATTGACAGATGCAGTTAGAACTCTAAATCAAACACGGTTTGTGCTAGCTTCTTGAAACGTGACACAATACAGTAGTTCTACGTTCTATCTCTAAGGTTTGTTTCCTCTTGATGTAGCCTAATACAGGGACTCGCGAATAACACTTATATTGAAAGGGATTGCCAAACTTCCAAAAACTAGAGTCTCCTGAAATCTCAACATACATTTTTTTCATCCAATCTTCATGATACTTTCAAGTAATGATCAGTACACCAATCCCACTTGGATGCCCAAGTTTCATTCTCCTACGTTGAAGCATCCGTTTGCAGTAACAGTTTGAATTTTTAGGTTTCACTCTGTTTTCTCCTATATTGACAGATGCAGTTCGAACTCTAAATCAAACACGGTTTGTGCTAGCTTCTTGAAACTTGACACAATACAGTAGTTCTACGTTCTATCTCTAAGGTTTGTTTCTTCTTGATGCAGCCTTAAGCACAGGCTGGCGAATAACTCATTCAATGAAAGGCGTTGTTAGGCTGCCAAAAAACTACAGTCTCCTGAAATCACAACATATATTTTTTTTCCGACCTTCCTGATACTTTCAAATAATGAGCAGTACTAGAATCAAACTTGGATGTCCAAGTTTCGTTCTCCTACGTTGAAGCATCCGTTTGCAGTAACAGTTTAATTTTTAGGTTTCACTGCGTTTTCTTCTATATTGACAGATGCAGTTAGAACTCTAAATCAAACACGGTTTGTGCTAGCTTCTTGAAACTTGACACAATACAGTAGTTCTACGTTCTATCTCTAAGGTTTGTTTCCTCTTGATGTAGCCTAATACAGGGACTCGCGAATAACACTTATATTGAAAGGGATTGCCAAACTTCCAAAAACTAGAGTCTCCTGAAATCTCAACATACATTTTTTTCATCCAATCTTCATGATACTTTCAAGTAATGATCAGTACACCAATCCCACTTGGATGCCCAAGTTTCGTTCTCCTACGTTGAAGCATCCGTTTGCAGTAACAGTTTGAATTTTTAGGTTTCACTCTGTTTTCTCCTATATTGACAGATGCAGTTCGAACTCTAAATCAAACACGGTTTGTGCTAGCTTCTTGAAACTTGACACAATACAGTAGTTCTACGTTCTATCTCTAAGGTTTGTTTCTTCTTGATGCAGCCTTAAGCACAGGCTGGCGAATAACTCATTCAATGAAAGGCGTTGTTAGGCTGCCAAAAAACTACAGTCTCCTGAAATCACAACATATATTTTTTTTCCGACCTTCCTGATACTTTCAAATAATGAGCAGTACTAGAATCAAACTTGGATGTCCAAGTTTCGTTCTCCTACGTTGAAGCATCCGTTTGCAGTAACAGTTTGAATTTTTAGGTTTCACTGCGTTTTCTTCTATATTGACAGATGCAGTTAGAACTCTAAATCAAACACGGTTTGTGCTAGCTTCTTGAAACGTGACACAATACAGTAGTTCTACGTTCTATCTCTAAGGTTTGTTTCCTCTTGATGTAGCCTAATACAGGGACTCGCGAATAACACTTATATTGAAAGGGATTGCCAAACTTCCAAAAACTAGAGTCTCCTGAAATCTCAACATACATTTTTTTCATCCAATCTTCATGATACTTTCAAGTAATGATCAGTACACCAATCCCACTTGGATGCCCAAGTTTCGTTCTCCTACGTTGAAGCATCCGTTTGCAGTAACAGTTTGAATTTTTAGGTTTCACTCTGTTTTCTCCTATATTGACAGATGCAGTTCGAACTCTAAATCAAACACGGTTTGTGCTAGCTTCTTGAAACTTGACACAATACAGTAGTTCTACGTTCTATCTCTAAGGTTTGTTTCCTCTTGATGTAGCCTTAAGCACAGGCTGGCGAATAACTCATTCAATGAAAGGCGTTGTTAGGCTGCCAAAAAACTACAGTCTAATGAAATCACAACATACATTTTTTCATCCAATCTTCATGATACTTTCAAGTAATGATCAGTACACCAATCCCACTTGGATGCCCAAGTTTCGTTCTCCTACGTTGAAGCATCCTTTTGCAGTAACAGTTTGAATTTTTAGGTTTCACTCTGTTTTCTCCTATATTGACAGATGCAGTTCGAACTCTAAATCAAACACGGTTTGTTCTAGCTTCTTGAAACTTGACACAATACAGTAGTTCTACGTTCTATCTCTAAGGTTTGTTTCTTCTTGATGCAGCCTTAAGCACAGGCTGGCGAATAACTCATTCAATGAAAGGCGTTGTTAGGCTGCCAAAAAACTACAGTCTCCTGAAATCACAACATATATTTTTTTTCCGACCTTCCTGATACTGTCAAATAATGAGCAGTACTAGAATCAAACTTGGATGTCCAAGTTTCGTTCTCCTACGTTGAAGCATCCGTTTGCAGTAACAGTTTGAATTTTTAGGTTTCACTGCGTTTTCTTCTATATTGACAGATGCAGTTAGAACTCTTAATCAAACACGGTTTGTGCTAGCTTCTTGAAACTTGACACAATACAGTAGTTCTACGTTCTATCTCTAAGGTTTGTTTCCTCTTGATGTAGCCTAATACAGGGACTCGCGAATAACACTTATATTGAAAGGGGTTGCCAAACTTCCAAAAACTAGAGTCTCCTGAAATCTCAACATACATATTTTCATCCAATCTTCATGATACTTTCAAGTAATGATCAGTACACCAATCCCCCTTGGATGCCCAAGTTTCGTTCTCCTACGTTGAAGCATCCGTTTGCAGTAACAGTTTGAATTTTTAGGTTTCACTCTGTTTTCTCCTATATTGACAGATGCAGTTCGAACTCTAAATCAAACACGGTTTGTGCTAGCTTCTTGAAACTTGACACAATACAGTAGTTCTACGTTCTATCTCTAAGGTTTGTTTCCTCTTGATGTAGCCTTAAGCACAGGCTGGCGAATAACTCATTCAATGAAAGGCGTTGTTAGGCTGCCAAAAAACTACAGTCTCCTGAAATCACAACATACATGTTTTCATCCAATCTTCATGATACATTCAAGTAATGATCAGTACACCAATCCCACTTGGATGCCCAAGTTTCGTTCTCCTACGTTGAAGCATCCGTTTGCAGTAACAGTTTGAATTTTTAGGTTTCACTCTGTTTTCTCCTATATTGACAGATGCAGTTCGAACTCTAAATCAAACACGGTTTGTGCTAGCTTCTTGAAACTTGACACAATACAGTAGTTCTACGTTCTATCTCTAAGGTTTGTTTCCTCTTGATGTAGCCTTAAGCACAGGCTGGCGAATAACTCATTCAATGAAAGGCGTTGTTAGGCTGCCAAAAAACTACAGTCTCCTGAAATCACAACATATATTTTTTTTCCGACCTTCCTGATACTTTCAAATAATGAGCAGTACTCCAATCAAACTTGGATGTCCAAGTTTCGTTCTCCTACGTTGAAGCATCCGTTTGCAGTAACAGTTTGAATTTTTAGGTTTCACTGCGTTTTCTTCTACATTGACAGATGCAGTTCGAACTCTAAATCAAACACGGTTTGTGCTAGCTTCTTGAAACGTGACACAATACAGTAGTTCTACGTTCTATCTCTAAGGTTTGTTTCCTCTTGATGTAGCCTAATACAGGGACTCGCGAATAACACTTATATTGAAAGGGATTGCCAAACTTCCAAAAACTAGAGTCTCCTGAAATCTCAACATACATTTTTTTCATCCAATCTTCATGATACTTTCAAGTAATGATCAGTACACCAATCCCACTTGGATGCCCAAGTTTCGTTCTCCTACGTTGAAGCATCCGTTTGCAGTAACAGTTTGAATTTTTAGGTTTCAGTCTGTTTTCTCCTATATTGACAGATGCAGTTCGAACTCTAAATCAAACACGGTTTGTGCTAGCTTCTTGAAACTTGACACAATACAGTAGTTCTACGTTCTATCTCTAAGGTTTGTTTCCTCTTGATGTAGCCTTAAGCACAGGCTGGCGAATAACTCATTCAATGAAAGGCGTTGTTAGGCTGCCAAAAAACTACAGTCTCCTGAAATCACAACATACATTTTTTCATCCAATCTTCATGATACTTTCAAGTAATGATCAGTACACCAATCCCACTTGGATGCCCAAGTTTCGTTCTCCTACGTTGAAGCATCCGTTTGCAGTAACAGTTTGAATTTTTAGGTTTCACTCTGTTTTCTCCTATATTGACAGATGCAGTTCGAACTCTAAATCAAACACGGTTTGTGCTAGCTTCTTGAAACTTGACACAATACAGTAGTTCTACGTTCTATCTCTAAGGTTTGTTTCCTCTTGATGTAGCCTTAAGCACAGGCTGGCGAATAACTCATTCAATGAAAGGCGTTGTTAGGCTGCCAAAAAACTACAGTCTCCTGAAATCACAACATATATTTTTTTTCCGACCTTCCTGATACTTTCAAATAATGAGCAGTGCTCCTATCAAACTTGGATGTCCAAGTTTCGTTCTCCTACGTTGAAGCATCCGTTTGCAGTAACAGTTTGAATTTTTAGGTTTCACTGCGTTTTCTTCTATATTGACAGATGCAGTTAGAACTCTAAATCAAACACGGTTTGTGCTAGCTTCTTGAAACGTGACACAATACAGTAGTTCTACGTTCTATCTCTAAGGTTTGTTTCCTCTTGATGTAGCCTAATACAGGGACTCGCGAATAACACTTATATTGAAAGGGATTGCCAAACTTCCAAAAACTAGAGTCTCCTGAAATCTCAACATACATTTTTTTCATCCAATCTTCATGATACTTTCAAGTAATGATCAGTACACCAATCCCACTTGGATGCCCAAGTATCGTTCTCCTACGTTGAAGCATCCGTTTGCAGTAACAGTTTGAATTTTTAGGTTTCACTCTGTTTTCTCCTATATTGACAGATGCAGTTCGAACTCTAAATCAAACACGGTTTGTGCTAGCTTCTTGAAACTTGACACAATACAGTAGTTCTACGTTCTATCTCTAAAGTTTGTTTTTTCTTGATGTAGCCTTAAGCACAGGCTGGCGAATAACTCATTCAATGAAAGGCGTTGTTAGGCTGCCAAAAAACTACAGTCTCCTGAAATCACAACATACATTTTTTCATCCAATCTTCATGATACTTTCAAGTAATGATCAGTACACCAATCCCACATGGATGCCCAAGTTTCGTTCTCCTACGTTGAAGCATCCGTTTGCAGTAACAGTTTGAATTTTTAGGTTTCACTCTGTTTTCTCCTATATTGACAGATGCAGTTCGAACTCTAAATCAAACACGGTTTGTGCTAGCTTCTTGAAACTTGACACAATACAGTAGTTCTACGTTCTATCTCTAAGGTTTGTTTCCTCTTGATGTAGCCTTAAGCACAGGCTGGCGAATAACTCATTCAATGAAAGGCGTTGTTAGGCTGCCAAAAAACTACAGTCTCCTGAAATCACAACATATATTTTTTTCCGACCTTCCTGATACTTTCAAATAATGAGCAGTACTCCAATCAAACTTGGATGTCCAAGTTTCGTTCTCCTACATTGAAGCATCCGTTTGCAGTAACAGTTGAATTTTTAGGTTTCACTGCGTTTTCTTCTATATTGACAGATGCAGTTAGAACTCTAAATCAAACACGGTTTGTGCTAGCTTCTTGAAACTTGACACAATACAGTAGTTCTACGTTCTATCTCTAAGGTTTGTTTCCTCTTGATGTAGCCTAATACAGGGACTCGCGAATACACTTATATTGAAAGGGTTGCCAAACTTCCAAAAACTAGAGTCTCCTGAAATCTCAACATACATATTTTTCATCCAATCTTCATGATACTTTCAAGTAATGATCAGTACACCAATCCCACTTGGATGCCCAAGTTTCGTTCTCCTACGTTGAAGCATTTGTTTGCAGTAACAGTTTGAATTTTTAGGTTTCACTCTGTTTCTCCTATATTGACAGATGCAGTTCGAACTCTAAATCAAACACGGTTTGTGCTAGCTTCTTGAAACTTGACACAATACAGTAGTTCTACGTTTCTATCTCTAAGGTTTGTTTCCTCTTGATGTAGCCTTAAGCACAGGCTGGCGAATAACTCATTCAATGAAAGGCGTTGTTAGGCTGCCAAAAAAACTACAGTCTCCTGAAATCACAACATACATTTTTTCATCCATTTCATGATACTTTCAAGTAATGATCAGTACACCAATCCACTTGGATGCCCAAGTTTCGTTCTCCTACGTTGAAGCATCCGTTTGCAGTAACAGTTTGAATTTTTAGGTTTCACTCTGTTTTCTCCTATATTGACAGATGCAGTTCGAACTCTAAATCAAACACGGTTTGTGCTAGCTTCTTGAAACTTGACACAATACAGTAGTTCTACGTTCTATCTCTAAGGTTTGTTTCCTCTTGATGTAGCCTTAAGCACAGGCTGGCGAATAACTCATTCAATGAAAGGCGTTGTTAGGCTGCCAAAAAACTACAGTCTCCTGAAATCACAACATACATTTTTTCATCCAATCTTCATGATACTTTCAAGCAATGATCAGTACACCAATCCCACTTGGATGCCCAAGTTTCGTTCTCCTACGTTGAAGCATTTGTTTGCAGTAACAGTTTGAATTTTTAGGTTTCACTGCGTTTTCTTCTATATTGACAGATGCAGTTAGAACTCTAAATCAAACACGGTTTGTGCTAGCTTCTTGAAACGTGACACAATACAGTAGTTCTACGTTCTATCTCTAAGGTTTGTTTCCTCTTGATGTAGCCTAATACAGGGACTCGCGAATAACACTTATATGAAAGGGATTGCCAAACTTCCAAAAACTAGAGTCTCCTGAAATCTCAACATACATTTTTTCATCCAATCTTCATGATACTTTCAAGTAATGATCAGTACACCAATCCCACTTGGATGCCCAAGTTTCGTTCTCCTACGTTGAAGCATCCGTTTGCAGTAACAGTTTTGAATTTTTAGGTTTCACTCTGTTTTCTCCTATATTGACAGATGCAGTTCGAACTCTAAATCAAACACGGTTTGTGGCTAGCTTCTTGAAACTTGACACAATACAGTAGTTCTACGTTCTATCTCTAAGGTTTGTTTCTTCTTGATGCAGCCTTAAGCACAGGCTGGCGAATAACTCATTCAATGAAAGGCGTTGTTAGGCTGCCAAAAAACTACAGTCTCCTGAAATCACAACATATATTTTTTTTCCGACCTTCCTGATACTTTCAAATAATGAGCAGTACTAGAATCAAACTTGGATGTCCAAGTTTCGTTCTCCTACGTTGAAGCATCCGTTTGCAGTAACAGTTTGAATTTTTAGGTTTCACTGCGTTTTCTTCTATATTGACAGATGCAGTTAGAACTCTAAATCAAACACGGTTTGTGCTAGCTTCTTGAAACGTGACACAATACAGTAGTTCTACGTTCTATCTCTAAGGTTTGTTTCCTCTTGATGTAGCCTAATACAGGGACTCGCGAATAACACTTATATTGAAAGGGATTGCCAAACTTCCAAAAACTAGAGTCTCCTGAAATCTCAACATACATTTTTTTCATCCAATCTTCATGATACTTTCAAGTAATGATCAGTACACCAATCCCACTTGGATGCCCAAGTTTCGTTCTCCTACGTTGAAGCATCCGTTTGCAGTAACAGTTTGAATTTTTAGGTTTCACTCTGTTTTCTCCTATATTGACAGATGCAGTTCGAACTCTAAATCAAACACGGTTTGTGCTAGCTTCTTGAAACTTGACACAATACAGTAGTTCTACGTTCTATCTCTAAGGTTTGTTTCCTCTTGATGTAGCCTTAAGCACAGGCTGGCGAATAACTCATTCAATGAAAGGCGTTGTTAGGCTGCCAAAAAACTACAGTCTCCTGAAATCACAACATACATTTTTTCATCCAATCTTCATGATACTTTCAAGTAATGATCAGTACACCAATCCCACTTGGATGCCCAAGTTTCGTTCTCCTACGTTGAAGCATCCTTTTGCAGTAACAGTTTGAATTTTTAGGTTTCACTCTGTTTTCTCCTATATTGACAGATGCAGTTCGAACTCTAAATCAAACACGGTTTGTTCTAGCTTCTTGAAACTTGACACAATACAGTAGTTCTACGTTCTATCTCTAAGGTTTGTTTCTTCTTGATGCAGCCTTAAGCACAGGCTGGCGAATAACTCATTCAATGAAAGGCGTTGTTAGGCTGCCAAAAAACTACAGTCTCCTGAAATCACAACATATATTTTTTTTCCGACCTTCCTGATACTGTCAAATAATGAGCAGTACTAGAATCAAACTTGGATGTCCAAGTTTCGTTCTCCTACGTTGAAGCATCCGTTTGCAGTAACAGTTTGAATTTTTAGGTTTCACTGCGTTTTCTTCTATATTGACAGATGCAGTTAGAACTCTTAATCAAACACGGTTTGTGCTAGCTTCTTGAAACTTGACACAATACAGTAGTTCTACGTTCTATCTCTAAGGTTTGTTTCCTCTTGATGTAGCCTAATACAGGGACTCGCGAATAACACTTATATTGAAAGGGGTTGCCAAACTTCCAAAAACTAGAGTCTCCTGAAATCTCAACATACATATTTTCATCCAATCTTCATGATACTTTCAAGTAATGATCAGTACACCAATCCCCCTTGGATGCCCAAGTTTCGTTCTCCTACGTTGAAGCATCCGTTTGCAGTAACAGTTTGAATTTTTAGGTTTCACTCTGTTTTCTCCTATATTGACAGATGCAGTTCGAACTCTAAATCAAACACGGTTTGTGCTAGCTTCTTGAAACTTGACACAATACAGTAGTTCTACGTTCTATCTCTAAGGTTTGTTTCCTCTTGATGTAGCCTTAAGCACAGGCTGGCGAATAACTCATTCAATGAAAGGCGTTGTTAGGCTGCCAAAAAACTACAGTCTCCTGAAATCACAACATACATGTTTTCATCCAATCTTCATGATACATTCAAGTAATGATCAGTACACCAATCCCACTTGGATGCCCAAGTTTCGTTCTCCTACGTTGAAGCATCCGTTTGCAGTAACAGTTTGAATTTTTAGGTTTCACTCTGTTTTCTCCTATATTGACAGATGCAGTTCGAACTCTAAATCAAACACGGTTTGTGCTAGCTTCTTGAAACTTGACACAATACAGTAGTTCTACGTTCTATCTCTAAGGTTTGTTTCCTCTTGATGTAGCCTTAAGCACAGGCTGGCGAATAACTCATTCAATGAAAGGCGTTGTTAGGCTGCCAAAAAACTACAGTCTCCTGAAATCACAACATATATTTTTTTTCCGACCTTCCTGATACTTTCAAATAATGAGCAGTACTCCAATCAAACTTGGATGTCCAAGTTTCGTTCTCCTACGTTGAAGCATCCGTTTGCAGTAACAGTTTGAATTTTTAGGTTTCACTGCGTTTTCTTCTATATTGACAGATGCAGTTAGAACTCTAAATCAAACACGGTTTGTGCTAGCTTCTTGAAACGTGACACAATACAGTAGTTCTACGTTCTATCTCTAAGGTTTGTTTCCTCTTGATGTAGCCTAATACAGGGACTCGCGAATAACACTTATATTGAAAGGGGTTGCCAAACTTCCAAAAACTAGAGTCTCCTGAAATCTCAACATACATATTTTCATCCAATCTTCATGATACTTTCAAGTAATGATCAGTACACCAATCCCACTTGGATGCCCAAGTATCGTTCTCCTACGTTGAAGCATCCGTTTGCAGTAACAGTTTGAATTTTTAGGTTTCACTCTGTTTTCTCCTATATTGACAGATGCAGTTCGAACTCTAAATCAAACACGGTTTGTGCTAGCTTCTTGAAACTTGACACAATACAGTAGTTCTACGTTCTATCTCTAAGGTTTGTTTCCTCTTGATGTAGCCTTAAGCACAGGCTGGCGAATAACTCATTCAATGAAAGGCGTTGTTAGGCTGCCAAAAAACTACAGTCTCCTGAAATCACAACATACATGTTTTCATCCAATCTTCATGATACATTCAAGTAATGATCAGTACACCAATCCCACTTGGATGCCCAAGTTTCGTTCTCCTACGTTGAAGCATCCGTTTGCAGTAACAGTTTGAATTTTTAGGTTTCACTCTGTTTTCTCCTATATTGACAGATGCAGTTCGAACTCTAAATCAAACACGGTTTGTGCTAGCTTCTTGAAACTTGACACAATACAGTAGTTCTACGTTCTATCTCTAAGGTTTGTTTCCTCTTGATGTAGCCTTAAGCACAGGCTGGCGAATAACTCATTCAATGAAAGGCGTTGTTAGGCTGCCAAAAAACTACAGTCTCCTGAAATCACAACATATATTTTTTTTCCGACCTTCCTGATACTTTCAAATAATGAGCAGTACTCCAATCAAACTTGGATGTCCAAGTTTCGTTCTCCTACGTTGAAGCATCCGTTTGCAGTAACAGTTTGAATTTTTAGGTTTCACTGCGTTTTCTTCTATATTGACAGATGCAGTTAGAACTCTAAATCAAACACGGTTTGTGCTAGCTTCTTGAAACGTGACACAATACAGTAGTTCTACGTTCTATCTCTAAGGTTTGTTTCCTCTTGATGTAGCCTAATACAGGGACTCGCGAATAACACTTATATTGAAAGGGGTTGCCAAACTTCCAAAAACTAGAGTCTCCTGAAATCTCAACATACATATTTTCATCCAATCTTCATGATACTTTCAAGTAATGATCAGTACACCAATCCCACTTGGATGCCCAAGTATCGTTCTCCTACGTTGAAGCATCCGTTTGCAGTAACAGTTTGAATTTTTAGGTTTCACTCTGTTTTCTCCTATATTGACAGATGCAGTTCGAACTCTAAATCAAACACGGTTTGTGCTAGCTTCTTGAAACTTGACACAATACAGTAGTTCTACGTTCTATCTCTAAGGTTTGTTTCCTCTTGATGTAGCCTTAAGCACAGGCTGGCGAATAACTCATTCAATGAAAGGCGTTGTTAGGCTGCCAAAAAACTACAGTCTCCTGAAATCACAACATACATTTTTTCATCCAATCTTCATGATACTTTCAAGTAATGATCAGTACACCAATCCCACTTGGATGCCCAAGTTTCGTTCTCCTACGTTGAAGCATCCGTTTGCAGTAAGAGTTTGAATTTTTAGGTTTCACTCTCTTTTCTCCTATATTGACAGATGCAGTTCGAACTCTAAATCAAACACGGTTTGTGCTAGCGTCTTGAAACTTGACACAATACAGTAGTTCTACGTTCTATCTCTAAGGTTTGTTTCCTCTTGATGTAGCCTTAAGCACAGGCTGGCGAATAACTCATTCAATGAAAGGCGTTGTTAGGCTGCTAAAAAACTACAGTCTCCTGAAATCACAACATATATTTTTTTTCCGACCTTCCTGATACTTTCAAATAATGAGCAGTACTCCAATCAAACTTGGATGTCCAAGTTTCGTTCTCCTACGTTGAAGCATCCGTTTGCAGTAACAGTTTGAATTTTTAGGTTTCACTGCGTTTTCCTCTATATTGACAGATGCAGTTAGAACTCTAAATCAAACACGTTTTGTGCTAGCTTCTTGAAACGTGACACAATACAGTAGTTCTACGTTCTATCTCTAAGGTTTGTTTCCTCTTGATGTAGCCTAATACAGGGACTCGCGAATAACACTTATATTGAAAGGGGTTGACAAACTTCCAAAAACTAGAGTCTCCTGAAATCTCAACATACATATTTTCATCCAATCTTCATGATACTTTCAAGTAATGATCAGTACACCAATCCCACTTGGATGCCCAAGTATCGTTCTCCTACGTTGAAGCATCCGTTTGCAGTAACAGTTTGAATTTTTAGGTTTCACTCTGTTTTCTCCTATATTGACAGATGCAGTTCGAACTCTAAATCAAACACGGTTTGTGCTAGCTTCTTGAAACTTGACACAATACAGTAGTTCTACGTTCTATCTCTAAGGTTTGTTTCCTCTTGATGTAGCCTTAAGCACAGGCTGGCGAATAACTCATTCAATGAAAGGCGTTGTTAGGCTGCCAAAAAACTACAGTCTCCTGAAATCACAACATACATTTTTTCATCCAATCTTCATGATACTTTCAAGTAATGATCAGTACACCAATCCCACTTGGATGCCCAAGTTTCGTTCTCCTACGTTGAAGCATCCGTTTGCAGTAACAGTTTGAATTTTTAGGTTTCACTCTGTTTTCTCCTATATTGACAGATGCAGTTCGAACTCTAAATCAAACACGGTTTGTGCTAGCTTCTTGAAACTTGACACAATACAGTAGTTCTACGTTCTATCTCTAAGGTTTGTTTCCTCTTGATGTAGCCTTAAGCACAGGCTGGCGAATAACTCATTCAATGAAAGGCGTTGTTAGGCTGCCAAAAAACTACAGTCTCCTGAAATCACAACATATATTTTTTTTCCGACCTTCCTGATACTTTCAAATAATGAGCAGTACTCCAATCAAACTTGGATGTCCACGTTTCGTTCTCCTACGTTGAAACATCCGTTTGCAGTAACAGTTTGAATTTTTAGGTTTCACTCTGTTTTCTTCTATATTGACAGATGCAGTTAGAACTCTAAATCAAACACGGTTTGTGCTAGCTTCTTGAAACTTGACACAATACAGTAGTTCTACGTTCTATCTCTAAGGTTTGTTTCCTCTTGATGTAGCCTTAAGCACAGGCTGGCGAATAACTCATTCAATGAAAGGCGTTGTTAGGCTGCCAAAAAACTACAGTCTCCTGAAATCACAACATACATTTTTTCATCCAATCTTCATGATACTTTCAAGTAATGATCAGTACACCAATCCCACTTGGATGCCCAAGTTTCGTTCTCCTACGTTGAAGCATCCGTTTGCAGTAAGAGTTTGAATTTTTAGGTTTCACTCTGTTTTCTCCTATATTGACTGATGCAGTTCGAACTCTAAATCAAACACGGTTTGTGCTAGCTTCTTGAAACTTGACACAATACAGTAGTTCTACGTTCTATCTCTAAGGTTTGTTTCCTCTTGATGTAGCCTTAAGCACAGGCTGGCGAATAACTCATTCAATGAAAGGCGTTGTTAGGCTGCCAAAAAACTACAGTCTCCTGAAATCACAACATACATTTTTTCATCCAATCTTCATGATACTTTCAAGTAATGATCAGTACACCAATCCCACTTGGATGCCCAAGTTTCGTTCTCCTACGTTGAAGCATCCGTTTGCAGTAACAGTTTGAATTTTTAGGTTTCACTCTGTTTTCTCCTATATTGACAGATGCAGTTCGAACTCTAAATCAAACACGGTTTGTGCTAGCTTCTTGAAACTTGACACAATACAGTAGTTCTACGTTCTATCTCTAAGGTTTGTTTCCTCTTGATGTAGCCTTAAGCACAGGCTGGCGAATAACTCATTCAATGAAAGGCGTTGTTAGGCTGCCAAAAAACTACAGTCTCCTGAAATCACAACATACATTTTTTCATCCAATCTTCATGATACTTTCAAGTAATGATCAGTACACCAATCCCACTTGGATGCCCAAGTTTCGTTCTCCTACGTTGAAGCATCCGTTTGCAGTAACAGTTTGAATTTTTAGGTTTCACTCTGTTTTCTCCTATATTGACAGATGCAGTTCGAACTCTAAATCAAACACGGTTTGTGCTAGCTTCTTGAAACTTGACACAATACAGTAGTTCTACGTTCTATCTCTAAGGTTTGTTTCCTCTTGATGTAGCCTTAAGCACAGGCTGGCGAATAACTCATTCAATGAAATGCGTTGTTAGGCTGCCAAAAAACTACAGTCTCCTGAAATCACAACATATATTTTTTTTCCGACCTTCCTGATACTTTCAAATAATGAGCAGTACTCCAATCAAACTTGGATGTCCAAGTTTCGTTCTCCTACGTTGAAGCATCCGTTTGCAGTAACAGTTTGAATTTTTAGGTTTCACTGCGTTTTCTTCTATATTGACAGATGCAGTTAGAACTCTAAATCAAACACGGTTTGTGCTAGCTTCTTGAAACGTGACACAATACAGTAGTTCTACGTTCTATCTCTAAGGTTTGTTTCCTCTTGATGTAGCCTAATACAGGGACTCGCGAATAACACTTATATTGAAAGGGGTTGCCAACCTTCCAAAAACTAGAGTCTCCTGAAATCTCAACATACATATTTTCATCCAATCTTCATGATACTTTCAAGTAATGATCAGTACACCAATCCCACTTGGATGCCCAAGTATCGTTCTCCTACGTTGAAGCATCCGTTTGCAGTAACAGTTTGAATTTTAAGTTTCACTCTGTTTTCTCCTATATTGACAGATGCAGTTCGAACTCTAAATCAAACACGGTTTGTGCTAGCTTCTTGAAACTTGACACAATACAGTAGTTCTACGTTCTATCTCTAAGGTTTGTTTCCTCTTGATGTAGCCTTAAGCACAGGCTGGCGAATAACTCATTCAATGAAAGGCGTTGTTAGGCTGCCAAAAAACTACAGTCTCCTGAAATCACAACATACATTTTTTCATCCAATCTTCATGATACTTTCAAGTAATGATCAGTACACCAATCCCACTTGGATGCCCAAGTTTCGTTCTCCTACGTTGAAGCATCCGTTTGCAGTAACAGTTTGAATTTTTAGGTTTCACTCTGTTTTCTCCTATATTGACAGATGCAGTTTGAACTCTAAATCAAACACGGTTTGTGCTAGCTTCTTGAAACTTGACACAATACAGTAGTTCTACGTTCTATCTCTAAGGTTTGTTTCCTCTTGATGTAGCCTTAAGCACAGGCTGGCGAATAACTCATTCAATGAAAGGCGTTGTTAGGCTGCCAAAAAACTACAGTCTCCTGAAATCACAACATATATTTTTTTTCCGACCTTCCTGATACTTTCAAATAATGAGCAGTACTCCAATCAAACTTGGATGTCCAAGTTTCGTTCTCCTACGTTGAAGCATCCGTTTGCAGTAACAGTTTGAATTTTTAGGTTTCACTCTGTTTTCTTCTATATTGACAGATGCAGTTAGAACTCTAAATCAAACACGGTTTGTGCTAGCTTCTTGAAACGTGACACAATACAGTAGTTCCACGTTCTATCTCTAAGGTTTGTTTCCTCTTGATGTAGCCTAATACAGGGACTCGCGAATAACACTTATATTGAAAGGGGTTGCCAAACTTCCAAAAACTAGAGTCTCCTGAAATCTCAACATACATTTTTTCATCCAATCTTCATGATACTTTCAAGTAATGATCAGTACACCAATCCCACTTGGATGCCCAAGTTTCGTTCTCCTACGTTGAAGCATCCGTTTGCAGTAACAGTTTGAATTTTTAGGTTTCACTCTGTTTTCTCCTATATTGACAGATGCAGTTCGAACTCTAAATCAAACACGGTTTGTGCTAGCTTCTTGAAACTTGACACAATACAGTAGTTCTACGTTCTATCTCTAAGGTTTGTTTCCTCTTGATGTAGCCTTAAGCACAGGCTGGCGAATAACTCATTCAATGAAAGGCGTTGTTAGGCTGCCAAAAAACTACAGTCTCCTGAAATCACAACATACATTTTTTCATCCAATCTTCATGATACTTTCAAGTAATGATCAGTACACCAATCCCACTTGGATGCCCAAGTTTCGTTCTCCTACGTTGAAGCATCCGTTTGCAGTAACAGTTTGAATTTTTAGGTTTCACTCTGTTTTCTCCTATATTGACAGATGCAGTTCAAACTCTAAATCAAACACGGTTTGTGCTAGCTTCTTGAAACTTGACACAATACAGTAGTTCTACGTTCTATCTCTAAGGTTTGTTTCCTCTTGATGTAGCCTTAAGCACAGGCTGGCGAATAACTCATTCAATGAAAGGCCTTGTTAGGCTGCCAAAAAACTACAGTCTCCTGAAATCACAACATATATTTTTTTTCCGACCTTCCTGATACTTTCAAATAATGAGCAGTACTCCAATCAAACTTGGATGTCCAAGTTTCGTTCTCCTACGTTGAAGCATCCGTTTGCAGTAACAGTTTGAATTTTTAGGTTTCACTGCGTTTTCTTCTATATTGACAGATGCAGTTAGAACTCTAAATCAAACACGGTTTGTGCTAGCTTCTTGAAACGTGACACAATACAGTAGTTCTACGTTCTATCTCTAAGGTTTGTTTCCTCTTGATGTAGCCTAATACAGGGACTCGCGAATAACACTTATATTGAAAGGGATTGCCAAACTTCCAAAAACTAGAGTCTCCTGAAATCTCAACATACATTTTTTTCATCCAATCTTCATGATACTTTCAAGTAATGATCAGTACACCAATCCCACTTGGATGCCCAAGTATCGTTCTCCTACGTTGAAGCATCCGTTTGCAGTAACAGTTTGAATTTTTAGGTTTCACTCTGTTTTCTCCTATATTGACAGATGCAGTTCGAACTCTAAATCAAACACGGTTTGTGCTAGCTTCTTGAAACTTGACACAATACAGTAGTTCTACGTTCTATCTCTAAAGTTTGTTTCCTCTTGATGTAGCCTTAAGCACAGGCTGGCGAATAACTCATTCAATGAAAGGCGTTGTTAGGCTGCCAAAAAACTACAGTCTCCTGAAATCACAACATACATTTTTTCATCCAATCTTCATGATACTTTCAAGTAATGATCAGTACACCAATCCCACATGGATGCCCAAGTTTCGTTCTCCTACGTTGAAGCATCCGTTTGCAGTAACAGTTTGAATTTTTAGGTTTCACTCTGTTTTCTCCTATATTGACAGATGCAGTTCGAACTCTAAATCAAACACGGTTTGTGCTAGCTTCTTGAAACTTGACACAATACAGTAGTTCTACGTTCTATCTCTAAGGTTTGTTTCCTCTTGATGTAGCCTTAAGCACAGGCTGGCGAATAACTCATTCAATGAAAGGCGTTGTTAGGCTGCCAAAAAACTACAGTCTCCTGAAATCACATCATATATTTTTTTCCGACCTTCCTGATACTTTCAAATAATGAGCAGTACTCCAATCAAACTTGGATGTCCAAGTTTCGTTCTCCTACATTGAAGCATCCGTTTGCAGTAACAGTTTGAATTTTTAGGTTTCACTGCGTTTTCTTCTATATTGACAGATGCAGTTAGAACTCTAAATCAACACGGTTTGTGCTAGCTTCTTGAAACTTGACACAATACAGTAGTTCTACGTTCTATCTCTAAGGTTTGTTTCCTCTTGATGTAGCCTAATACAGGGACTCGCGAATAACACTTATATTGAAAGGGGTTGCCAAACTTCCAAAAACTAGAGTCTCCTGAAATCTCAACATACATATTTTCATCCAATCTTCATGATACTTTCAAGTAATGATCAGTACACCAATCCCACTTGGATGCCCAAGTTTCGTTCTCCTACGTTGAAGCATTTGTTTGCAGTAACAGTTTGAATTTTTAGGTTTCACTCTGTTTTCTCCTATATTGACAGATGCAGTTCGAACCCTAAATCAAACACGGTTTGTGCTAGCTTCTTGAAACTTGACACAATACAGTAGTTCTACGTTCTATCTCTAAGGTTTGTTTCCTCTTGATGTAGCCTTAAGCACAGGCTGGCGAATAACTCATTCAATGAAAGGCGTTGTTAGGCTGCCAAAAAACTACAGTCTCCTGAAATCACAACATACATTTTTTCATCCAATATTCATGATACTTTCAAGTAATGATCAGTACACCAATCCCACTTGGATGCCCAAGTTTCGTTCTCCTACGTTGAAGCATCCGTTTGCAGTAACAGTTTGAATTTTTAGGTTTCACTCTGTTTTCTCCTATATTGACAGATGCAGTTCGAACTCTAAATCAAACACGGTTTGTGCTAGCTTCTTGAAACTTGACACAATACAGTAGTTCTACGTTCTATCTCTAAGGTTTGTTTCCTCTTGATGTAGCCTTAAGCACAGGCTGGCGAATAACTCATTCAATGGAAGGCGTTGTTAGGCTGCCAAAAAACTACAGTCTCCTGAAATCACAACATGCATTTTTTCATCCAATCTTCATGATACTTTCAAGTAATGATCAGTACACCAATCCCACTTGGATGCCCAAGTTTCGTTCTCCTACGTTGAAGCATCCGTTTGCAGTAACAGTTTGAATTTTTAGGTTTCACTCTGTTTTCTCCTATATTGACAGATGCAGTTCGAACTCTAAATCAAACACGGTTTGTGCTAGCTTCTTGAAACTTGACACAATACAGTAGTTCTACGTTCTATCTCTAAGGTTTGTTTCCTCTTGATGTAGCCTTAAGCACAGGCTGGCGAATAACTCATTCAATGAAAGGCGTTGTTAGGCTGCCAAAAAACTACAGTCTCCTGAAATCACAACATATATTTTTTTTCCGACCTTCCTGATACTTTCAAATAATGAGCAGTACTCCAATCAAACTTGGATGTCCAAGTTTCGTTCTCCTACGTTGAAGCATCCGTTTGCAGTAACAGTTTGAATTTTTAGGTTTCACTGCGTTTTCTTCTATATTCACAGATGCAGTTAGAACTCTAAATCAAACACGGTTTGTGCTAGCTTCTTGAAACGTGACACAATACAGTAGTTCTACGTTCTATCTCTAAGGTTTGTTTCCTCTTGATGTAGCCTAATACAGGGACTCGCGAATAACACTTATATTGAAAGGGATTGCCAAACTTCCAAAAACTAGAGTCTCCTCAAATCTCAACATACATTTTTTTCATCCAATCTTCATGATACTTTCAAGTAATGATCAGTACACCAATCCCACTTGGATGCCCAAGTTTCGTTCTCCTACGTTGAAGCATCCGTTTGCAGTAACAGTTTGAATTTTTAGGTTTCACTCTGTTTTCTCCTATATTGACAGATGCAGTTCGAACTCTAAATCAAACACGGTTTGTGCTAGCTTCTTGAAACTTGACACAATACAGTAGTTCTACGTTCTATCTCTAAGGTTTGTTTCCTCTTGATGTAGCCTTAAGCACAGGCTGGCGAATAACTCATTCAATGAAAGGCGTTGTTAGGCTGCCAAAAAACTACAGTCTCCTGAAATCACAACATACATTTTTTCATCCAATCTTCATGATACTTTCAAGTAATGATCAGTACACCAATCCCACTTGGATGCCCAAGTTTCGTTCTCCTACGTTGAAGCATCCGTTTGCAGTAACAGTTTGAATTTTTAGGTTTCACTCTGTTTTCTCCTATATTGACAGATGCAGTTCGAACTCTAAATCAAACACGGTTTGTGCTAGCTTCTTGAAACTTGACACAATACAGTAGTTCTACGTTCTATCTCTAAGTTTTGTTTCCTCTTGATGTAGCCTTAAGCACAGGCTGGCGAATAACTCATTCAATGAAAGGCGTTGTTAGGCTGCCAAAAAACTACAGTCTCCTGAAATCACAACATATATTTTTTTTCCGACCTTCCTGATACTTTCAAATAATGAGCAGTACTCCAATCAAACTTGGATGTAAAAGTTTTGTTCTCCTACGTTGAAGCATCCGTTTGCAGTAACAGTTTGAATTTTTAGGTTTCACTGCGTTTTCTTCTATATTGACAGATGCAGTTAGAACTCTAAATCAAACACGGTTGGTGCTAGCTTCTTGAAACGTGACACAATACAGTAGTTCTACGTTCTATCTCTAAGGTTTGTTTCCTCTTGATGTAGCCTAATACAGGGACTCGCGAATAACACTTATATTGAAAGGGGTTGCCAAACTTCCAAAAACTAGAGTCTCCTGAAATCTCAACATACATTTTTTCATCCAATCATCATGATACTTTCAAGTAATGATCAGTACACCAATCCCACTTGGATGCCCAAGTTTCGTTCTCCTACGTTGAAGCATATGTTTGCAGTAACAGTTTGAATTTTTAGGTTTCACTCTGTTTTCTCCTATATTGACAGATGCAGTTCGAACTCTAAATCAAACACGGTTTGTGCTAGCTTCTTGAAACTTGACACAATACAGTAGTTCTACGTTCTATCTCTAAGGTTTGTTTCCTCTTGATGTAGCCTTAAGCACAGGCTGGCGAATAACTCATTCAATGAAAGGCGTTGTTAGGCTGCCAAAAAACTACAGTCTCCTGAAATCACAACATACATTTTTTCATCCAATCTCATGATACTTTCAAGTAATGATCAGTACACCAATCCCACTTGGATGCCCAAGTTTCGTTCTCCTACGTTGAAGCATCCGTTTGCAGTAACAGTTTGAATTTTTAGGTTTCACTCTGTTTTCTCCTATATTGACAGATGCAGTTCGAACTCTAAATCAAACACGGTTTGTGCTAGCTTCTTGAAACTTGACACAATACAGTAGTTCTACGTTCTATCTCTAAGGTTTGTTTCCTCTTGATGTAGCCTTAAGCACAGGCTGGCGAATAACTCATTCAATAAAAGGCGTTGTTAGGCTGCCAAAAAACTACAGTCTCCTGAAATCACAACATACATTTTTTCATCCAATCTTCATGATACTTTCAAGTAATGATCAGTACACCAATCCCACTTGGATGCCCAAGTTTCGTTCTCCTACGTTGAAGCATCCGTTTGCAGTAACAGTTTGAATTTTTAGGTTTCACTCTGTTTTCTCCTATATTGACAGATGCAGTTCGAACTCTAAATCAAACACGGTTTGTGCTAGCTTCTTGAAACTTGACACAATACAGTAGTTCTACGTTCTATCTCTAAGGTTTGTTTCCTCTTGATGTAGCCTTAAGCACAGGCTGGCGAATAACTCATTCAATGAAAGTCGTTGTTAGGCTGCCAAAAAACTACAGTCTCCTGAAATCACAACATATATTTTTTTTCCGACCTTCCTGATACTTTCAAATAATGAGCAGTACTATAATCAAACTTGGATGTCCAAGTTTCGTTCTCCTACGTTGAAGCATCCGTTTGCAGTAACAGTTTGAATTTTTAGGTTTCACTGCGTTTTCTTCTATATTGACAGATGCAGTTAGAACTCTAAATCAAACACGGTTTGTGCTAGCTTCTTGAAACGTGACACAATACAGTAGTTCTACGTTCTATCTCTAAGGTTTGTTTCCTCTTGATGTAGCCTAATACAGGGACTCGCGAATAACACTTATATTGAAAGGGGTTGCCAAACTTCCAAAAACTAGAGTCTCCTGAAATCTCAACATACATTTTTTCATCCAATCTTCATGATACTTTCAAGTAATGATCAGTACACCAATCCCACTTGGATGCCCAAGTTTCGTTCTCCTACTTTGAAGCATATGTTTGCAGTAACAGTTTGAATTTTTAGGTTTCACTCTGTTTTCTCCTATATTGACAGATGCAGTTCGAACTCTAAATCAAACACGGTTTGTGCTAGCTTCTTGAAACTTGACACAATACAGTAGTTCTACGTTCTATCTCTAAGGTTTGTTTCCTCTTGATGTAGCCTTAAGCACAGGCTGGCGAATAACTCATTCAATGAAAGGCGTTGTTAGGCTGCCAAAAAACTACAGTCTCCTGAAATCACAACATACATTTTTTCATCCAATCTTCATGATACTTTCAAGTAATGATCAGTACACCAATCCCACTTGGATGCCCAAGTTTCGTTCTCCTACGTTGAAGCATCCGTTTGCAGTAACAGTTTGAATTTTTAGGTTTCACTCTGTTTTCTCCTATATTGACAGATGCAGTTCGAACTCTAAATCAAACACGGTTTGTGCTAGCTTCTTGAAACTTGACACAATACAGTAGTTCTACGTTCTATCTCTAAGGTTTGTTTCCTCTTGATGTAGCCTTAAGCACAGGCTGGCGAATAACTCATTCAATGAAAGGCGTTGTTAGGCTGCCAAAAAACTACAGTCTCCTGAAATCACAACATACATTTTTTCATCCAATCTTCATGATACTTTCAAGTAATGATCAGTACACCAATCCCACATGGATGCCCAAGTTTCGTTCTCCAACGTTGAAGCATCCGTTTGCAGTAACAGTTTGAATTTTTAGGTTTCACTCTGTTTTCTCCTATATTGACAGATGCAGTTCGAACTCTAAATCAAACACGGTTTGTGCTAGCTTCTTGAAACTTGACACAATACAGTAGTTCTACGTTCTATCTCTAAGGTTTGTTTCCTCTTGATGTAGCCTTAAGCACAGGCTGGCGAATAACTCATTCAATGAAAGGCGTTGTTAGGCTGCCAAAAAACTACAGTCTCCTGAAATCACAACATATATTTTTTTCCGACCTTCCTGATACTTTCAAATAATGAGCAGTACTCCAATCAAACTTGGATGTCCAAGTTTCGTTCTCCTACATTGAAGCATCCGTTTGCAGTAACAGTTTGAATTTTTAGGTTTCACTGCGTTTTCTTCTATATTGACAGATGCAGTTAGAACTCTAAATCAAACACGGTTTGTGCTAGCTTCTTGAAACTTGACACAATACAGTAGTTCTACGTTCTATCTCTAAGGTTTGTTTCCTCTTGATGTAGCCTAATACAGGGACTCGCGAATAACACTTATATTGAAAGGGGTTGCCAAACTTCCAAAAACTAGAGTCTCCTGAAATCTCAACATACATATTTTCATCCAATCTTCATGATACTTTCAAGTAATGATCAGTACACCAATCCCACTTGGATGCCCAAGTTTCGTTCTCCTACTTTGAAGCATTTGTTTGCAGTAACAGTTTGAATTTTTAGGTTTCACTCTGTTTTCTCCTATATTGACAGATGCAGTTCGAACTCTAAATCAAACACGGTTTGTGCTAGCTTCTTGAAACTTGACACAATACAGTAGTTCTACGTTCTATCTCTAAGGTTTGTTTCCTCTTGATGTAGCCTTAAGCACAGGCTGGCGAATAACTCATTCAATGAAAGGCGTTGTTAGGCTGCCAAAAAACTACAGTCTCCTGAAATCACAACATATATTTTTTTCCGACCTTCCTGATACTTTCAAATAATGAGCAGTACTCCAATCAAACTTGGATGTCCAAGTTTCGTTCTCCTACGTTGAAGCATCCGTTTGCAGTAACAGTTTGAATTTTTAGGTTTCACTGCGTTTTCTTCTATATTGACAGATGCAGTTAGAACTCTAAATCAAACACGGTTTGTGCTAGCTTCTTGAAACGTGACACAATACAGTAGTTCTACGTTCTATCTCTAAGGTTTGTTTCCTCTTGATGTAGCCTAATACAGGGACTCGCGAATAACACTTATATTGAAAGGGGTTGCCAAACTTCCAAAAACTAGAGTCTCCTGAAATCTCAACATACATATTTTCATCCAATCTTCATGATACTTTCAAGTAATGATCAGTACACCAATCCCACTTGGATGCCCAAGTATCGTTCTCCTACGTTGAAGCATCCGTTTGCAGTAACAGTTTGAATTTTTAGGTTTCACTCTGTTTTCTCCTATATTGACAGATGCAGTTCGAACTCTAAATCAAACACGGTTTGTGCTAGCTTCTTGAAACTTGACACAATACAGTAGTTCTACGTTCTATCTCTAAGGTTTGTTTCCTCTTGATGTAGCCTTAAGCACAGGCTGGCGAATAACTCATTCAATGAAAGGCGTTGTTAGGCTGCCAAAAAACTACAGTCTCCTGAAATCACAACATACATTTTTTCATCCAATCTTCATGATACTTTCAAGTAATGATCAGTACACCAATCCCACTTGGATGCCCAAGTTTCGTTCTCCTACGTTGAAGCATCCGTTTGCAGTAAGAGTTTGAATTTTTAGGTTTCACTCTCTTTTCTCCTATATTGACAGATGCAGTTCGAACTCTAAATCAAACACGGTTTGTGCTAGCTTCTTGAAACTTGACACAATACAGTAGTTCTACGTTCTATCTCTAAGGTTTGTTTCCTCTTGATGTAGCCTTAAGCACAGGCTGGCGAATAACTCATTCAATGAAAGGCGTTGTTAGGCTGCTAAAAAACTACAGTCTCCTGAAATCACAACATATATTTTTTTTCCGACCTTCCTGATACTTTCAAATAATGAGCAGTACTCCAATCAAACTTGGATGTCCAAGTTTCGTTCTCCTACGTTGAAGCATCCGTTTGCAGTAACAGTTTGAATTTTTAGGTTTCACTGCGTTTTCCTCTATATTGACAGATGCAGTTAGAACTCTAAATCAAACACGTTTTGTGCTAGCTTCTTGAAACGTGACACAATACAGTAGTTCTACGTTCTATCTCTAAGGTTTGTTTCCTCTTGATGTAGCCTAATACAGGGACTCGCAAATAACACTTATATTGAAAGGGGTTGCCAAACTTCCAAAAACTAGAGTCTCCTGAAATCTCAACATACATATTTTCATCCAATCTTCATGATACTTTCAAGTAATGATCAGTACACCAATCCCACTTGGATGCCCAAGTATCGTTCTCCTACGTTGAAGCATCCGTTTGCAGTAACAGTTTGAATTTTTAGGTTTCACTCTGTTTTCTCCTATATTGACAGATGCAGTTCGAACTCTAAATCAAACACGGTTTGTGCTAGCTTCTTGAAACTTGACACAATACAGTAGTTCTACGTTCTATCTCTAAGGTTTGTTTCCTCTTGATGTAGCCTTAAGCACAGGCTGGCGAATAACTCATTCAATGAAAGGCGTTGTTAGGCTGCCAAAAAACTACAGTCTCCTGAAATCACAACATACATTTTTTCATCCAATCTTCATGATACTTTCAAGTAATGATCAGTACACCAATCCCACTTGGATGCCCAAGTTTCGTTCTCCTACGTTGAAGCATCCGTTTGCAGTAACAGTTTGAATTTTTAGGTTTCACTCTGTTTTCTCCTATATTGACAGATGCAGTTCGAACTCTAAATCAAACACGGTTTGTGCTAGCTTCTTGAAACTTGACACAATACAGTAGTTCTACGTTCTATCTCTAAGGTTTGTTTCCTCTTGATGTAGCCTTAAGCACAGGCTGGCGAATAACTCATTCAATGAAAGGCGTTGTTAGGCTGCCAAAAAACTACAGTCTCCTGAAATCACAACATATATTTTTTTTCCGACCTTCCTGATACTTTCAAATAATGAGCAGTACTCCAATCAAACTTGGATGTCCAAGTTTCGTTCTCCTACGTTGAAGCATCCGTTTGCAGTAACAGTTTGAATTTTTAGGTTTCACTCTGTTTTCTTCTATATTGACAGATGCAGTTAGAACTCTAAATCAAACACGGTTTGTGCTAGCTTCTTGAAACGTGACACAATACAGTAGTTCCACGTTCTATCTCTAAGGTTTGTTTCCTCTTGATGTAGCCTAATACAGGGACTCGCGAATAACACTTATATTGAAAGGGGTTGCCAAACTTCCAAAAACTAGAGTCTCCTGAAATCTCAACATACATTTTTTCATCCAATCTTCATGATACTTTCAAGTAATGATCAGTACACCAATCCCACTTGGATGCCCAAGTTTCGTTCTCCTACGTTGAAGCATCCGTTTGCAGTAACAGTTTGAATTTTTAGGTTTCACTCTGTTTTCTCCTATATTGACAGATGCAGTTCGAACTCTAAATCAAACACGGTTTGTGCTAGCTTCTTGAAACTTGACACAATACAGTAGTTCTACGTTCTATCTCTAAGGTTTGTTTCCTCTTGATGTAGCCTTAAGCACAGGCTGGCGAATAACTCATTCAATGAAAGGCGTTGTTAGGCTGCCAAAAAACTACAGTCTCCTGAAATCACAACATACATTTTTTCATCCAATCTTCATGATACTTTCAAGTAATGATCAGTACACCAATCCCACTTGGATGCCCAAGTTTCGTTCTCCTACGTTGAAGCATCCGTTTGCAGTAACAGTTTGAATTTTTAGGTTTCACTCTGTTTTCTCCTATATTGACTGATGCAGTTCGAACTCTAAATCAAACACGGTTTGTGCTAGCTTCTTGAAACTTGACACAATACAGTAGTTCTACGTTCTATCTCTAAGGTTTGTTTCCTCTTGATGTAGCCTTAAGCACAGGCTGGCGAATAACTCATTCAATGAAAGGCGTTGTTAGGCTGCCAAAAAACTACAGTCTCCTGAAATCACAACATATATTTTTTTTCCGACCTTCCTGATACTTTCACTAATGAGCAGTACTCCAATCAAACTTGGATGTCCAAGTTTCGTTCTCCTACGTTGAAGCATCCGTTTGCAGTAACAGTTTGAATTTTTAGGTTTCACTGCGTTTTCTTCTATATTGACAGATGCATTTAGAACTCTAAATCAAACACGGTTTGTGCTAGCTTCTTGAAACGTGACACAATACAGTAGTTCTACGTTCTATCTCTAAGGTTTGTTTCCTCTTGATGTAGCCTAATACAGGGACTCGCGAATAACACTTATATTGAAAGGGGTTGCCAAACTTCCAAAAACTAGAGTCTCCTGAAATCTCAACATACATATTTTCATCCAATCGTCATGATACTTTCAAGTAATGATCAGTACACCAATCCCACTTGGATGCCCAAGTATCGTTCTCCTACGTTGAAGCATCCGTTTGCAGTAACAGTTTGAATTTTTAGGTTTCACTCTGTTTTCTCCTATATTGACAGATGCAGTTCGAACTCTAAATCAAACACGGTTTGTGCTAGCTTCTTGAAACTTGACACAATACAGTAGTTCTACGTTCTATCTCTAAGGTTTGTTTCCTCTTGATGTAGCCTTAAGCACAGGCTGGCGAATAACTCATTCAATGAAAGGCGTTGTTAGGCTGCCAAAAAACTACAGTCTCCTGAAATCACAACATACATTTTTTCATCCAATCTTCATGATACTTTCAAGTAATGATCAGTACACCAATCCCACTTGGATGCCCAAGTTTCGTTCTCCTACGTTGAAGCATCCGTTTGCAGTAACAGTTTGAATTTTTAGGTTTCACTCTGTTTTCTCCTATATTGACAGATGCAGTTCGAACTCTAAATCAAACACGGTTTGTGCTAGCTTCTTGAAACTTGACACAATACAGTAGTTCTACGTTCTATCTCTAAGGTTTGTTTCCTCTTGATGTAGCCTTAAGCACAGGCTGGCGAATAACTCATTCAATGAAAGGCGTTGTTAGGCTGCCAAAAAACTACAGTCTCCTGAAATCACAACATATATTTTTTTTCCGACCTTCCTGATACTTTCAAATAATGAGCAGTACTCCAATCAAACTTGGATGTCCAAGTTTCGTTCTCCTACGTTGAAGCATCCTTTTGCAGTAACAGTTTGAATTTTTAGGTTTCACTGCGTTTTCTTCTATATTGACAGATGCAGTTAGAACTCTAAATCAAACACGGTTTGTGCTAGCTTCTTGAAACGTGACACAATACAGTAGTTCTACGTTCTATCTCTAAGGTTTGTTTCCTCTTGATGTAGCCTAATACAGGGACTCGCGAATAACACTTATATTGAAAGGGGTTGCAACCTTCCAAAAACTAGAGTCTCCTGAAATCTCAACATACATATTTTCATCCAATCTTCATGATACTTTCAAGTAATGATCAGTACACCAATCCCACTTGGATGCCCAAGTATCGTTCTCCTACGTTGAAGCATCCGTTTGCAGTAACAGTTTGAATTTTAAGTTTCACTCTGTTTTCTCCTATATTGACAGATGCAGTTCGAACTCTAAATCAAACACGGTTTGTGCTAGCTTCTTGAAACTTGACACAATACAGTAGTTCTACGTTCTATCTCTAAGGTTTGTTTCCTCTTGATGTAGCCTTAAGCACAGGCTGGCGAATAACTCATTCAATGAAAGGCGTTGTTAGGCTGCCAAAAAACTACAGTCTCCTGAAATCACAACATACATTTTTTCATCCAATCTTCATGATACTTTCAAGTAATGATCAGTACACCAATCCCACTTGGATGCCCAAGTTTCGTTCTCCTACGTTGAAGCATCCGTTTGCAGTAACAGTTTGAATTTTTAGGTTTCACTCTGTTTTCTCCTATATTGACAGATGCAGTTTGAACTCTAAATCAAAAACGGTTTGTGCTAGCTTCTTGAAACTTGACACAATACAGTAGTTCTACGTTCTATCTCTAAGGTTTGTTTCCTCTTGATGTAGCCTTAAGCACAGGCTGGCGAATAACTCATTCAATGAAAGGCGTTGTTAGGCTGCCAAAAAACTACAGTCTCCTGAAATCACAACATATATTTTTTTTCCGACCTTCCTGATACTTTCAAATAATGAGCAGTACTCCAATCAAACTTGGATGTCCAAGTTTCGTTCTCCTACGTTGAAGCATCCGTTTGCAGTAACAGTTTGAATTTTTAGGTTTCACTGCGTTTTCTTCTATATTGACAGATGCATTTAGAACTCTAAATCAAACACAGTTTGTGCTAGCTTCTTGAAACGTGACACAATACAGTAGTTCTACGTTCTATCTCTAAGGTTTGTTTCCTCTTGATGTAGCCTAATACAGGGACTCGCGAATAACACTTATATTGAAAGTGGTTGCCAAACTTCCAAAAACTAGAGTCTCCTGAAATCTCAACATACATATTTTCATCCAATCTTCATGATACTTTCAAGTAATGATCAGTACACCAATCCCACTTGGATGCCCAAGTATCGTTCTCCTACGTTGAAGCATCCGTTTGCAGTAACAGTTTGAATTTTTAGGTTTCACTCTGTTTTCTCCTATATTGACAGATGCAGTTCGAACTCTAAATCAAACACGGTTTGTGCTAGCTTCTTGAAACTTGACACAATACAGTAGTTCTACGTTCTATCTCTAAGGTTTGTTTCCTCTTGATGTAGCCTTAAGCACAGGCTGGCGAATAACTCATTCAATGAAAGGCTTTGTTAGGCTGCCAAAAAACTACAGTCTCCTGAAATCACAGCATACATTTTTTCATCCAATCTTCATGATACTTTCAAGTAATGATCAGTACACGAATCCCACTTGGATGCCCAAGTTTCGTTCTCCTACGTTGAAGCATCCGTTTGCAGTAACAGTTTGAATTTTTAGGTTTCACTCTGTTTTCTCCTATATTGACAGATGCAGTTCGAACTCTAAATCAAACACGGTTTGTGCTAGCTTCTTGAAACTTGACACAATACAGTAGTTCTACGTTCTATCTCTAAGGTTTGTTTCCTCTTGATGTAGCCCTAAGCACAGGCTGGCGAATAACTCATTCAATGAAAGGCATTGTTAGGCTGCCAAAAAACTACAGTCTCCTGAAATCACAACATATATTTTTTTTCCGACCTTCCTGATACTTTCAAATAATGAGCAGTACTCCAATCAAACTTGGATGTCCAAGTTTCGTTCTCCTACGTTGAAGCATCCGTTTGCAGTAACAGTTTGAATTTTTAGGTTTCACTGCGTTTTCTTCTATATTCACAGATGCAGTTCGAACTCTAAATCAAACACGGTTTGTGCTAGCTTCTTGAAACGTGACACAATACAGTAGTTCTACGTTCTATCTCTAAGGTTTGTTTCCTCTTGATGTAGCCTAATACAGGGACTCGCGAATAACACTTATATTGAAAGGGATTGCCAAACTTCCAAAAACTAGAGTCTCCTGAAATCTCAACATACATTTTTTTCATCCAATCTTCATGATACTTTCAAGTAATGAACAGTACACCAATCCCACTTGGATGCCCAAGTTTCATTCTCCTACGTTGAAGCATCCGTTTGCAGTAACAGTTTGAATTTTTAGGTTTCACTCTGTTTTCTCCTATATTGACAGATGCAGTTCAACTCTAAATCAAACATGGTTTGTGCTAGCTTCTTGAAACTTGACACAATACAGTAGTTCTACGTTCTATCTCTAAGGTTTGTTTCCTCTTGATGTAGCCTTAAGCACAGGCTGGCGAATAACTCATTCAATGAAAGGCGTTGTTAGGCTGCCAAAAAACTACAGTCTCCTGAAATCACAACATACATTTTTTCATCCAATCTTCATGATACTTTCAAGTAATGATCAGTACACCAATCCCACTTGGATGCCCAAGTTTCGTTCCCCTACGTTGAAGCATCCGTTTGCAGTAACAGTTTGAATTTTTAGGTTTCACTCTGTTTTCTCCTATATTGACAGATGCAGTTCGAACTCTAAATCAAACACGGTTTGTGCTAGCTTCTTGAAACTTGACACAATACAGTAGTTCTACGTTCTATCTCTAAGGTTTGTTTCCTCTTGATGTAGCCTTAAGCACAGGCTGGCGAATAACTCATTCAATGAAAGGCGTTGTTAGGCTGCCAAAAAACTACAGTCTCCTGAAATCACAACATACATTTTTTTTCCGACCTTCCTGATACTTTCAAATAATGAGCAGTACTCCAATCAAACTTGGATGTCCAA
>NW_027518027.1:0-37477 GCF_048772815.1 Callospermophilus lateralis | reverse complement strand
AACTTTAAATCAAACACGGTTTGTGCTAGCTACTTGAAACATGACACAATAAAGTAGTTCTACGTTCTATCCCTGAAGTTTGTTTCCTCTTGATGTAGCCTTAAGCAGAGACTGGCGAATAACACATTCAATGAAAGGCGTTGTAGGGTGCCAAAAAACTACAGTCTCCTGAAATCTCATCATATATTTTTTCTTCCGACCTTCATGATACTTTCAAGTAATGAGCAGTGCACCAATCAAACTTGGATGCCCAAGTTTCGTTCTCCTAGGTTGAAGCATTCGTTTGCAGGAACAGTTTAAATTTTTAGGTTTCACTCTGTTTTGTCCTATATTGACAGATGCAGTTCGAACTCTAAATCAAACACGGTTTGTGCTAGCTTCTTGAAACTTGACAAAATACTGTAGTTCTACATTCTACCCCTAAGGTTTGTTTCCTCTTGATGTAGCCTAATGCAGTTACTGGCCAATAACACTTTTATTGAAAGGGGTTGCCAAACATTCAAAAACTAGAGTCTTCTGAAATCTCAACATATATTTTTGCATCCAATCTTCATGATACTTTCCAGTAATGATCAGTACACCAATCCCACTTGGATGCTCAAGTTTCATTCTCCTACGTTGAAGCATTCGTTTGCAGTAACAGTTTGAATTTTTAGGTTTCACTGTTTTCTTCTATATTGACAAATGTAGTTCAAACTCTAAATCATACACGGTTTGGGCTAGCTTCTTGAAACTTGACACAATAAAGTAGTTCTACATTCTATCCCTAAGGTTTGTTTCCTCTTGATGTAGCCTTCAGCACAGACTGGCGAATAACGCTTTCAATGAAAGGCGTTGTTAGGCTGCCAAAAAATTAGAGTCTCCTGAAATCTCAACACATATTTTTTTCCGACCTTAATGATACTTTCAAGTAATGAGCAGTACACCCAACAAACTTGGATGCCCAAGTTTCGTTCTCCTAGATTGATGCATTCGTTTGCAGTAACAGTTTGAATTTCTAGGTTTCACTCTGTTTTCTCCTATATTGACAGATGCAGCTAGAACTCTAAATCAAACACCGTTTGTGCTATCTTCTTGAAACTTGACACAATAAAGTAGTTCTACGTTCTATCTCTAAGGTTTGTTTCCTCTTGATGTAGCCTAATGCAGGGACTGGTGAATAACACTTATATTGAAAGGGGTTGCCAAACTTTCAAAAAACTAGAGTCTCCTGAAATCTCAACATATAATTTTTCATCCAATCTTCATGATACATTCAAGTAATGATCAGTACACCATTCCCACTTGGATGCCCAAGTTTTGTTCTTCTAGGTTGAAGCATTCGTTTGCAGGAACAGTTTGAATTTTTAGGTTTCACTCTGTTTTCTCCTATATTGACAGATGCAGTTAGAACTTTAAATCAAACACGGTTTGTGCTAGCTACTTGAAGCATGACACAATAAAGTAGTTCTACGTTCTATCCCTAAGGTTTGTTTCCTCTTGATGTAGCCTTAAGCAGAGACTGGCGAATAACACATTCAATGAAAGGCTTTGTTAGGCTGCCAAAAAACTACAGTCTCCTGAAATCTCATCATATATTTTTTCTTCCGACCTTCATGATACTTTCAAGTAATGAGCAGTGCACCAATCAAACTTGGATGCCCAAGTTTCCTTCTCCTAGGTTGAAGAATTCGTTTGCAAGAACACTTTGAATTTTTAGGTTTCACTCTGTTTTGTCCTATATTGACAGATGCAGTTCGAACTCTAAATCAAACACGGTTTGGGCTAGCTTCATGAAACTTGACAAAATACTATAGTTCTACGTTCTATCTCTAAGGTTTGTTTCCTCTTGATGTAGCCTAATGCAGGGACTGGCGAATAACACTTTTATTGAAAGGGGTTGCCAAACTTCCAAAAACTAGAGTCTTCTGAAATCTCAACATATATTTTTTCATCCAATCTTCATGATACATTCAAGTAATGATCAGTACACCAATCCCACTTGGATGCTCAAGTTTCATTCTCCTACGTTGAAGCATTCGTTTGCAGGAACAGTTTGAATTTTTAGGTTTCACTGTTTTCTTCTATATTGACAAATGTAGTTCAAACTCTAAATCATACACGGTTTGGGCTAGCTTCTTGAAACTTGACACAATAAAGTAGTTCTACATTCTATCCCTAAGGTTTGTTTCCTCTTGATGTAGCCTTCAGCACAGACTGGCGAATAACACTTTCAATGAAAGGCGTTGTTAGGATGCCAAAAAACTATAGTCTCCTGAAATCTCAACACATATTTTTTTCCGACCTTAATGATACTTTCAAGTAATGAGCAGTACACCCATCAAACTTGGATGCCCAAGTTTCGTTCTCCTAGATTGATGCATTCGTTTGCAGTAACAGTTTGAATTTCTAGGTTTCACTCTGTTTTCTCCTATATTGACAGATGCAGCTAGACTCTAAATCAAACACGGTTTGTGCTAGCTTCTTGAAACATGACACAATAAAGTAGTTCTATGTTCTATCTCTAAGGTTTGTTTCCTCTTGATGTAGCCTAATGCAGGGACTGGCGAATAACACTTATATTGAAAGGGGTTGCCAAACTTTCAAAAAACTAGGGTCTCCTGAAATCTCAACATATATTTTTTCATCCAATCTTCATGATACATTCAAGTAATGATCAGTACACCATTCCCACTTGGATGCCCAAGTTTTGTTCTTCTAGGTTGAAGCATTCATTTGCAGGAACAGTTTGAATTTTTAGGTTTCACTCTGTTTTCTCCTATATTGACAGATGCAGTTAGAACTTTAAATCAAACACGGTTTGTGCTAGCTACTTGAAGCATGACACAATAAAGTAGTTCTACGTTCTATCCCTAAGGTTTGTTTCCTCTTGATGTAGCCTTAAGCAGAGACTGGCGAATAACACATTCAATGAAAGGCGTTGTTAGGCTGCCAAAAAACTACAGTCTCCTGAAATCTCATCATATATTTTTTCTTCCGACCTTCATGATACTTTCAAGTAATGAGCAGTGCACCAATCAAACTTGGATGCCCAAGTTTCGTTCTCCTAGGTTGAAGCATTCGTATGCAGTAACACTTTGAATTTTTAGGTTTCACTCTGTTTTTTCCTATATTGACAGATGCAGTTCGAACTCTAAATCAAACACGGTTTGTGCTAGCTTCTTGAAACTTGACAAAATACTGTAGTTCTACGTTCTATCTCTAAGGTTTGTTTCCGCTTGATGTAGCCTAATGCAGGGACTGGCGAATAACACTTTTATTGAAAGGGGTTGCCAAACTTCCAAAAACTAGAGTCTTCTGAAATCTCAACATATATTTTTTCATCCAATCTTCATGATACTTTCAAGTAATGATCAGTACAGCAGTCCCACTTGGATGCTCAAGTTTCATTCTCCTACATTGAAGCATTCGTTTGCAGTAACAGTTTGAATTTTTAGGTTTCATTCTGCTTTCTCCTATATTGACAAATGTAGTTCAAACTCTAAACATACACGGTTGGGGCTAGCTTCTTGAAACTTGACACAATAAAGTAGTTCTACATTATATCCCTAAGGTTTGTTTCCTCTTGATGTAGCCTTCAGCACAGACTGGCGAATAACACTTTCAATGAAAGGCGTTGTTAGGCTGCCAAAAAACTAGAGTCTCCTGAAATCTCAACACATATTTTTTTCCGACCTTAATGATACTTTCAAGTAATGAGCAGTACACCAATCAAACTTGGATGCCCAAGTTTCGTTCTCCTAGGTTGATGCATTCGTTTGCAGTAACAGTTTGATTTTCTAGGTTTCACTCTGTTTTCTCCTATATTGACAGATGCAGCTAGAACTCTAAATCAAACACGGTTTTTGCTAGCTTCTTGAAACTTGACACAATAAAGTAGTTCTACGTTCTATCTCTAAGGTTTGTTTCCTCTTGATGTAGCCTAATGCAGGGACTGGCGAATAACACTTTTATTGAAAGGGGTTGCCAAACTTCCAAAAACTAGAGTCTTCTGAAATCTCAACATATATTTTTTCATCCAATCTTCATGATACATTCAAGTAATGATCAGTACACCAATCCCACTTGGATGCTCAAGTTTCATTCTCCTACGTTGAAGCATTCGTTTGCAGGAACAGTTTGAATTTTTAGGTTTCACTCCTTTTTCTCCTATATTGACATATGTAGTTCAGACTTTAAATCATACACGGTTTGGGCTAGCTTCTAGAAATTTGACACAATAAAGTAGTTCTACATTCTATCCCTAAGGTTTGTTTCCTCTTGATGTAGCCTTCAGCACAGACTGGCGAATAACACTTTCAATGAAAGTCGTTGTTAGGCTGCCAAAAAACTAGAGTCTCCTGAATCTCAACACATATTTTTTTCCGACCTTAATGATACTTTCAAGTAATGAGCAGTACACCAATCAAACTTGGATGCCCAAGTTTCGTTCTCCTAGGTTGATGCATTCGTTTGCAGTTACAGTTTGAATTTCTAGGTTTCACTCTGTTTTCTCCTATATGGACAGATGCAGCTAGAACTCTAAATCAAACACGGTTTGTGCTAGCTTCTTGAAACTTGACACAATAAAGTAGTTCTACGTTCTATCTCTAAGGTTTGTTTCCTCTTGATGTAGCCTAATGCAGGGACTCGCGAATAACACTTATATTGAAAGGGGTTGCCAAACTTTCAAAAAACTAGAGTCTCCTGAAATCTCAACATATATTTTTTCATCCAATCTTCATGATACATTCAAGTAATGATCAGTACACCATTCCCACTTGGATGCCCAAGTTTTGTTCTTCTAGGTTGAAGCATTCGTTTGCAGGAACAGTTTGAATTTTTAGGTTTCACTCTGTTTTCTCCTATATTGACAGATGCAGTTAGAACTTTAAATCAAACACGGTTTGTGCTAGCTACTTGAAACATGACACAATAAAGTAGTTCTACGTTCTATCCCTAAGTTTTGTTTCCTCTTGATGTACCCTTAAGCAGAGACTGGCGAATAACACATTCAATAAAAGGCGTTGTTAGGCTGCCAAAAAACTACAGTCTCCTGAAATCTCATCATATATTTTTTCTTCCGACCTTCATGATACTTTCAAGTAATGAGCAGTGCACCAATCAAACTTGGATGCCCAAGTTTCGTTCTCCTAGGATGAAGCATTGGTATGCAGTAACAGTTTGAATTTTTAGGTTTCACTCTGTTTTTTCCTATATTGACAGATGCAGTTCGAACTCTAAATCAAACACGGTTTGTGCTAGCTTCTTGAAACTTGACAAAATACTTTAGTTCTACGTTCTATCTCTAAGGTTTGTTTCCGCTTGATGTAGCCTAATGCAGAGACTGGCGAATAACACTTTTATTGAAAGGGGTTGCCAAACTTCCAAAAACTAGAGTCTTCTGAAATCTCAACATATATTTTTTCATCCAATCTTCATGATACTTTCAAGTAATGATCAGTACAGCAGTCCCACTTGGATGCTCAAGTTTCATTCTCCTACATTGAAGCATTCGTTTGCAGTAACAGTTTGAATTTTTAGGTTTCATTCTGCTTTCTCCTATATTGACAAATGTAGTTCAAACTGTAAACATACACGGTTGGGGCTAGCTTCTTGAAACTTGACACAATAAAGTAGTTCTACATTATATCCCTAAGGTTTGTTTCCTCTTGATGTAGCCTTCAGCACAGACTGGCGAATAACACTTTCAATGAAAGGCGTTGTTAGGCTGCCAAAAAACTAGAGTCTCCTGAAATCTCAACACATATTTTTTCCGACCTTAATGATACTTTCAAGTAATGAGCAGTACACCAATCAAACTTGGATGCCCAAGTTTCGTTCTCCTAGGTTGATGCATTTGTTTGCAGTAACAGTTTGAATTTCTAGGTTTCACTCTGTTTTCTCCTATATTGACAGATGCAGCTAGAACTCTAAATCAAACACGGTTTTTGCTAGCTTCTTGAAACTTGACACAATAAAGTAGTTCTACGTTCTATCTCTAAGGTTTGTTTCCTCTTGATGTAGCCTAATGCAGGGACTGGCGAATAACACTTTTATTGAAAGGGGTTGCCAAATTTCCAAAAACTAGAGTCTTCTGAAATCTCAACATATATTTTTTCATCCAATCTTCATGATACATTCAAGTAATGATCAGTACACCAATCCCACTTGGATGCTCAAGTTTCATTCTCCTACGTTGAAGCATTCGTTTGCAGGAACAGTTTGAATTTTTAGGTTTCACTCGTTTTTCTCCTATATTGACATATGTAGTTCAGACTTTAAATCATACACGGTTTGGGCTAGCTTCTAGAAATTTGACACAATAAAGTAGTTCTACATTCTATCCCTAAGGTTTGTTTCCTCTTGATGTAGCCTTCAGCACAGACTGGCGAATAACACTTTCAATGAAAGGCGTTGTTAGGCTGCCAAAAAACTAGAGTCTCCTGAAATCTCAACATATATTTTTTTCCGACCTTAATGATACTTTCAAGTAATGAGCAGTACACCAATCAAACTTGGATGCCCAAGTTTCGTTCTCCTAGGTTGATGCATTCGTTTGCAGTTACAGTTTGAATTTCTAGGTTTCACTCTGTTTTCTCCTATATGGACAGATGCAGCTAGAACTCTAAATCAAACATGGTTTGTGCTAGCTTCTTGAAACTTGACACAATAAAGTAGTTCTACGTTCTATCTCTAAGGTTTGTTTCCTCTTGATGTAGCCTAATGCAGGGACTGGCGAATAACACTTATATTGAAAGGGGTTGCCAAACTTTCAAAAAACTAGAGTCTCCTGAAATCTCAACATATATTTTTTCATCCAATCTTCATGATACATTCAAGTAATGATCAGTACACCATTCCCACTTGGATGCCCAAGTTTTGTTCTTCTAGGTTGAAGCATTCGTTTGCAGGAACAGTTTGAATTTTTAGGTTTCACTCTGTTTTCTCCTATATTGACAGATGCAGTTAGAACTTTAAATCAAACACGGTTTGTGCTAGCTACTTGAAACATGACACAATAAAGTAGTTCTACGTTCTATCCCTAAGTTTTGTTTCCTCTTGATGTACCCTTAAGCAGAGACTGGCGAATAACACATTCAATGAAAGGCGTTGTTAGGCTGCCAAAAAACTACAGTCTCCTGAAATCTCATCATGTATTTTTTCTTCCGAACTTCATGATACTTTCAAGTAATGAGCAGTGCACCAATCAAACTTGGATGCCCAAGTTTCGTTCTCCTAGGTTGAAGCATTCGTTTGCAGGAACAGTTTGAATTTTTAGGTTTCACTCTGTTTTTTCCTATATTGACAGATGCAGTTCGAACTCTAAATCAAACACGGTTTGTGCTAGCTTCTTGAAACTTGACAAAATACTGTAGTTCTACGTTCTATCTCTAAGGTTTGTTTCCTCTTGATGTAGCCTCATGCAGTAACTGGCGAATAACACTTTTATTGAAAGGGGTTGCCAAATTTCCAAAAACTAGAGTCTTCTGAAATCTCAACATATATTTTTGCATCCAATCTTCATGATACTTTCAAGTAATGATCAGTACACCAATCCCACTTGGATGCTCAAGTTTCATTCTCCTACGTTGAAGCATTCGTTTGCAGTAACAGTTTTAATTTTTAGGTTTCACTGTTTTCTTCCATATTGACAAATGTAGTTCAAACTCTAAATCATACACGGTTTGGGCTAGCTTCTTGAAACTTGACACAATAAAGTAGTTCTACATTCTATCCCTAAGGTTTGTTTCCTCTTGATGTAGCCTTCAGCACAGACTGGCGAATAACACTTTCAATGAAAGGCGTTGTTAGGCTGCCAAAAAACTAGAGTCTCCTGAAATCTCAACACATATTTTTTTCCGACCTTAATGATACTTTCAAGTAATGAGAAGTACACCAATCAAACTTGGATGCCCAAGTTTCGTTCTCCTAGGTTGATGCATTCGTTTGCAGTTTCAGTTTGAATTTCTAGGTTTCACTCTGTTTTCTCCTATATGGACAGATGCAGCTAGAACTCTAAATCAAACACGGTTTGTGCTAGCTTCTTGAAACTTGACACAATAAAGTAGTTCTACGTTCTATCTCTAAGGTTTGTTTCCTCTTGATGTAGCCTAATGCAGGGACTGGCGAATAACACTTATATTGAAAGGGGTTGCCAAACTTTCAAAAAACTAGAGTCTCCTGAAATCTCAACATATATTTTTTCATCCAATCTTCATGATACATTCAAGTAATGATCAGTACACCATTCCCACTTGGATGCCCAAGTTTTGTTCTTCTAGGTTGAAGCATTCGTTTGCAGGATCAGTTTGAATTTTTAGGTTTCACTCTGTTTTCTCCTATATTGACAGATGCAGTTAGAACTTTAAATCAAACACGGTTTGTGCTAGCTACTTGAAACATGACACAATAAAGTAGTTCTATGTTCTATCCCTAAGATTTGTTTCCTCTTGATGTAGCCTTAAGCAGAGACTGGCGAATAACACATTCAATGAAAGGCGTTGTTAGGCTGCCAAAAAACTACAGTCTCCTGAAATCTCATCATATATTTTTTCTTCCGATACTTTCAAGTAATGTGCAGTGCACCAATCAAACTTGGATGCCCAAGTTTCGTTCTCCTAGGTTGAAGCATTCGTTTGCAGGAACAGTTTGAATTTTTAGGTTTCACTCTGTTTTGTCCTATATTGACAGATGCAGTTCGAACTCTAAATCAAACACGGTTTGTGCTAGCTTCTTGAAACTTGACAAAATACTGTAGTTCTACGTTCTACCACTAAGGTTTGTTTCCTCTTGATGTAGCCTAATGCAGGGACTGGCGAATAACACTTTTATTGAAAGGGGTTGCCAAACTTCCCAAAAATAGAGACTTCTGAAATCTCAACATATATTTTTTTATCCAATCTTCATGATACTTTCGAGTAATGATCAGTACCCCAATCCCACTTGGATGCTCAAGTTTCATTCTCCTAAGTTGAAGCATTCGTTTGCAGTAACAGTTTGAATTTTTAGGTTTCATTCTGCTTTCTCCTATATTGACAAATGTAGTTCAAACTCTAAATCATACACGGTTTGGGCTAGCTTCTTGAAACTTGACACAATAAAGTAGTTCTACATTCTATCCCTAAGGTTTGTTTCCTCTTGATGTAGCCTTCAGCACTGACTGGCGAATAACACTTTCAATGAAAGGCATTGTTAGGCTGCCAAAAAACTACAGTCTCCTGAAATCTCAACACATATTTTTTTCCGACCTTAATGATACTTTCAAGTAATGAGCAGTACACCAATCAAACTTGGATGCTTAAGTTTCGTTCTCCTAGGTTGATGCATTCGTTTGCAGTAACAGTTTGAATTTCTAGGTTTCACTCTGTTTTCTTTTATATTGACAGATGCAGCTAGAACTCTAAATCAAACACGGTTTGTGCTAGCTTCTTGAAACTTGACACAACAAAGTAGTTCTACGTTCTATCTCTAAGGTTTGTTTCCCCTTGATGTAGCCTAATGCAGGGACTGGCGAATAACACTTATATTGAAAGGGGTTGCCAAACTTTCAAAAAACTAGAGTCTCCTGAAATCTCAACATATATTTTTTCATCCAATCTTCATGATACATTCAAGTAATGATCAGTACACCATTCCCACTTGGATGCCCAAGTTTTGTTCTTCTAGGTTGAAGCATTCGTTTGCAGGAACAGTTTGAATTTTTAGGTTTCACTCTGTTTTCTCCTATATTGACAGATGCAGTTAGAACTTTAAATCAAACACGGTTTGTGCTAGCTACTTGAAACATGACACAATAAAGTAGTTCTACGTTCTATCCCTAAGTTTTGTTTCCTCTTGATGTACCCTTAAGCAGAGACTGGCGAATAACACATTCAATAAAAGGCGTTGTTAGGCTGCCAAAAAACTACAGTCTCCTGAAATCTCATCATATATTTTTTCTTCCGACCTTCATGATACTTTCAAGTAATGAGCAGTGCACCAATCAAACTTGGATGCCCAAGTTTCGTTCTCCTAGGATGAAGCATTGGTATGCAGTAACAGTTTGAATTTTTAGGTTTCACTCTGTTTTTTCCTATATTGACAGATGCAGTTCGAACTCTAAATCAAACACGGTTTGTGCTAGCTTCTTGAAACTTGACAAAATACTTTAGTTCTACGTTCTATCTCTAAGGTTTGTTTCCGCTTGATGTAGCCTAATGCAGAGACTGGCGAATAACACTTTTATTGAAAGGGGTTGCCAAACTTCCAAAAACTAGAGTCTTCTGAAATCTCAACATATATTTTTTCATCCAATCTTCATGATACTTTCAAGTAATGATCAGTACAGCAGTCCCACTTGGATGCTCAAGTTTCATTCTCCTACATTGAAGCATTCGTTTGCAGTAACAGTTTGAATTTTTAGGTTTCATTCTGCTTTCTCCTATATTGACAAATGTAGTTCAAACTGTAAACATACACGGTTGGGGCTAGCTTCTTGAAACTTGACACAATAAAGTAGTTCTACATTATATCCCTATAAGGTTTGTTTCCTCTTGATGTAGCCTTCAGCACAGACTGGCGAATAACACTTTCAATGAAAGGCGTTGTTAGGCTGCCAAAAAACTAGAGTCTCCTGAAATCTCAACACATATTTTTTCCGACCTTAATGATACTTTCAAGTAATGAGCAGTACACCAATCAAACTTGGATGCCCAAGTTTCGTTCTCCTAGGTTGATGCATTCGTTTGCAGTAACAGTTTGAATTTCTAGGTTTCACTCTGTTTTCTCCTATATTGACAGATGCAGCTAGAACTCTAAATCAAACACGGTTTTTGCTAGCTTCTTGAAACTTGACACAAAAAGTAGTTCTACGTTCTATCTCTAAGGTTTGTTTCCTCTTGATGTAGCCTAATGCAGGGACTGGCGAATAACACTTTTATTGAAAGGGGTTGCCAAATTTCCAAAACTAGAGTCTTCTGAAATCTCAACATATATTTTTTCATCCAATCTTCATGATACATTCAAGTAATGATCAGTACACCAATCCCACTTGGATGCTCAAGTTTCATTCTCCTACGTTGAAGCATTCGTTTGCAGGAACAGTTTGAATTTTTAGGTTTCACTCGTTTTTCTCCTATATTGACATATGTAGTTCAGACTTTAAATCATACACGGTTTGGGCTAGCTTCTAGAAATTTGACACAATAAAGTAGTTCTACATTCTATCCCTAAGGTTTGTTTCCTCTTGATGTAGCCTTCAGCACAGACTGGCGAATAACACTTTCAATGAAAGGCGTTGTTAGGCTGCCAAAAAACTAGAGTCTCCTGAAATCTCAACACATATTTTTTTCCGACCTTAATGATACTTTCAAGTAATGAGCAGTACACCAATCAAACTTGGATGCCCAAGTTTCGTTCTCCTAGGTTGATGCATTCGTTTGCAGTTACAGTTTGAATTTCTAGGTTTCACTCTGTTTTCTCCTATATGGACAGATGCAGCTAGAACTCTAAATCAAACATGGTTTGTGCTAGCTTCTTGAAACTTGACACAATAAAGTAGTTCTACGTTCTATCTCTAAGGTTTGTTTCCTCTTGATGTAGCCTAATGCAGGGACTGGCGAATAACACTTATATTGAAAGGGGTTGCCAAACTTTCAAAAAACTAGAGTCTCCTGAAATCTCAACATATATTTTTTCATCCAATCTTCATGATACATTCAAGTAATGATCAGTACACCATTCCCACTTGGATGCCCAAGTTTTGTTCTTCTAGGTTGAAGCATTCGTTTGCAGGAACAGTTTGAATTTTTAGGTTTCACTCTGTTTTCTCCTATATTGACAGATGCAGTTAGAACTTTAAATCAAACACGGTTTGTGCTAGCTACTTGAAACATGACACAATAAAGTAGTTCTACGTTCTATCCCTAAGTTTTGTTTCCTCTTGATGTACCCTTAAGCAGAGACTGGCGAATAACACATTCAATGAAAGGCGTTGTTAGGCTGCCAAAAAACTACAGTCTCCTGAAATCTCATCATGTATTTTTTCTTCCGAACTTCATGATACTTTCAAGTAATGAGCAGTGCACCAATCAAACTTGGATGCCCAAGTTTCGTTCTCCTAGGTTGAAGCATTCGTTTGCAGGAACAGTTTGAATTTTTAGGTTTCACTCTGTTTTTTCCTATATTGACAGATGCAGTTCGAACTCTAAATCAAACACGGTTTGTGCTAGCTTCTTGAAACTTGACAAAATACTGTAGTTCTACGTTCTATCTCTAAGGTTTGTTTCCTCTTGATGTAGCCTCATGCAGTAACTGGCGAATAACACTTTTATTGAAAGGGGTTGCCAAATTTCCAAAAACTAGAGTCTTCTGAAATCTCAACATATATTTTTGCATCCAATCTTCATGATACTTTCAAGTAATGATCAGTACACCAATCCCACTTGGATGCTCAAGTTTCATTCTCCTACGTTGAAGCATTCGTTTGCAGTAACAGTTTTAATTTTAGGTTTCACTGTTTTCTTCCATATTGACAAATGTAGTTCAAACTCTAAATCATACACGGTTTGGGCTAGCTTCTTGAAACTTGACACAATAAAGTAGTTCTACATTCTATCCCTAAGGTTTGTTTCCTCTTGATGTAGCCTTCAGCACAGACTGGCGAATAACACTTTCAATGAAAGGCGTTGTTAGGCTGCCAAAAAACTAGAGTCTCCTGAAATCTCAACACATATTTTTTTCCGACCTTAATGATACTTTCAAGTAATGAGAAGTACACCAATCAAACTTGGATGCCCAAGTTTCGTTCTCCTAGGTTGATGCATTCGTTTGCAGTTACAGTTTGAATTTCTAGGTTTCACTCTGTTTTCTCCTATATGGACAGATGCAGCTAGAACTCTAAATCAAACACGGTTTGTGCTAGCTTCTTGAAACTTGACACAATAAAGTAGTTCTACGTTCTATCTCTAAGGTTTGTTTCCTCTTGATGTAGCCTAATGCAGGGACTGGCGAATAACACTTATATTGAAAGGGGTTGCCAAACTTTCAAAAAACTAGAGTCTCCTGAAATCTCAACATATATTTTTTCATCCAATCTTCATGATACATTCAAGTAATGATCAGTACACCATTCCCACTTGGATGCCCAAGTTTTGTTCTTCTAGGTTGAAGCATTCGTTTGCAGGATCAGTTTGAATTTTTAGGTTTCACTCTGTTTTCTCCTATATTGACAGATGCAGTTAGAACTTTAAATCAAACACGGTTTGTGCTAGCTACTTGAAACATGACACAATAAAGTAGTTCTATGTTCTATCCCTAAGATTTGTTTCCTCTTGATGTAGCCTTAAGCAGAGACTGGCGAATAACACATTCAATGAAAGGCGTTGTTAGGCTGCCAAAAAACTACAGTCTCTGAAATCTCATCATATATTTTTTCTTCCGATACTTTCAAGTAATGTGCAGTGCACCAATCAAACTTGGATGCCCAAGTTTCGTTCTCCTAGGTTGAAGCATTCGTTTGCAGGAACAGTTTGAATTTTTAGGTTTCACTCTGTTTTGTCCTATATTGACAGATGCAGTTCGAACTCTAAATCAAACACGGTTTGTGCTAGCTTCTTGAAACTTGACAAAATACTGTAGTTCTACGTTCTACCACTAAGGTTTGTTTCCTCTTGATGTAGCCTAATGCAGGGACTGGCGAATAACACTTTTATTGAAAGGGGTTGCCAAACTTCCCAAAAATAGAGACTTCTGAAATCTCAACATATATTTTTTTATCCAATCTTCATGATACTTTCGAGTAATGATCAGTACCCCAATCCCACTTGGATGCTCAAGTTTCATTCTCCTAAGTTGAAGCATTCGTTTGCAGTAACAGTTTGAATTTTTAGGTTTCATTCTGCTTTCTCCTATATTGACAAATGTAGTTCAAACTCTAAATCATACACGGTTTGGGCTAGCTTCTTGAAACTTGACACAATAAAGTAGTTCTACATTCTATCCCTAAGGTTTGTTTCCTCTTGATGTAGCCTTCAGCACTGACTGGCGAATAACACTTTCAATGAAAGGCATTGTTAGGCTGCCAAAAAACTACAGTCTCCTGAAATCTCAACACATATTTTTTTCCGACCTTAATGATACTTTCAAGTAATGAGCAGTACACCAATCAAACTTGGATGCTTAAGTTTCGTTCTCCTAGGTTGATGCATTCGTTTGCAGTAACAGTTTGAATTTCTAGGTTTCACTCTGTTTTCTCCTATATTGACAGATGCAGCTAGAACTCTAAATCAAACACGGTTTGTGCTAGCTTCTTGAAACTTGACACAACAAAGTAGTTCTACGTTCTATCTCTAAGGTTTGTTTCCCCTTGATGTAGCCTAATGCAGGGACTGGCGAATAACACTTATATTGAAAGGGGTTGCCAAACTTTCAAAAAACTAGAGTCTCCTGAAATCTCAACATACATTTTTTCATCCAATCTTCATGATACATTCAAGTAATGATCAATACACCATTCCCACTTGGATGCCGAAGTTTTGTTCTTGTAGGTTGAAGCATTCGTTTGCAGGAACAGTTTGAATTTTTAGGTTTCATTCTGCTTTCTCTTATATTGACAAATGTAGTTCAAACTCTAAATCATACACGGTTTGGGCTAGCTTCTTGAAACTTGACACAATAAAGTAGTTCTACATTCTATCCCTAAGGTTTGTTTCCTCTTGATGTAGCCTTCAGCACAGACTGGCGAATAACACTTTCAATGAAAGGCATTGTTAGGCTGCCAAAAAACTAGAGTCTCCTGAAATCTCAACACATATTTTTTTCCGACCTTAATGATACTTTCAGGTAATGAGCAGTACACCAATCAAACTTGGATGCCCAAGTTTCGTTCTCCTAGGTTGAAGCATTCGTTTGCAGGAACAGTTTGAATTTTTAGGTTTCACTCTGTTTTTTCCTATATTGACAGATGCAGTTCGAACTCTAAATCAAACACGGTTTGTGCTAGCTTCTTGAAACTTGACAAAATACTGTAGTTCTACGTTCTATCTCTAAGGTTTGTTTCCTCTTGATGTAGCCTCATGCAGTAACTGGTGAATAACACTTTTATTGAAAGGGGTTGCCAAACTTCCAAAAACTAGAGTCTTCTGAAATCTCAACATATATTTTTGCATCCAATCTTCATGATACTTTCAAGTAATGATCAGTACAGCAATCCCACTTGGATGCTCAAGTTTCATTCTCCTACTTTGAAGCATTCGTTTGCAGTAACAGTTTTAATTTTTAGGTTTCACTGTTTTCTTCCATATTGACAAATGTAGTTCAAACTCTAAATCATACACGGTTTGGGCTAGCTACTTGAAACATGACACAATAAAGTAGTTCTACGTTCTATCCCTAAGGTTTGTTTCCTCTTCATGTAGCCTTAAGCAGAGACTGGCAAATAACACATTCAATGAAAGGCGTTGTTAGGCTGCCAAAAAACTACAGTCTCCTGAAATCTCATCATATATTTTTTCTTCCGACCTTCATGATACTTTCAAGTAATGAGCAGTGCACCAATCAAACTTGGATGCCCAAGTTTCGTTCTCCTAGGTTGAAGCATTCGTATGCAGTAACAGTTTGAATTTCTAGGTTTCACTCTGTTTTCTCCTATATTGACAGATGCAGCTAGAACTCTAAATCAAACACGGTTTGTGCTAGCTTCTTGAAACTTGACACAATAAAGAAGTTCTACGTTCTAAATCTAAGGTTTGTTTCCTCTTGATGTAGCCTAATGCAGGGACTGGCGAATAACACTTATATTGAAAGCGGTGGCCAAACTTTCAAAAAACTAGAGTCTCCTGAAATCTCAACATATATTTTTTCATCCAATCTTCATGATACATTCAAGTAATGATCAGTACACCAATCCCACTTGGATGCTCAAGTTTCATTCTCCTACGTTGAAGCATTCGTTTGCAGGAACAGTTTGAATTTTTAGGTTTCACTCTGTTTTCTCCTATATTGACAAATGTAGTTCAGACTTTAAATCATACACGGTTTGGGCTAGCTTCTTGAAATTTGACACAATAAAGTAGTTCTACATTCTATCCCTAAGGTTTGTTTCCTCTTGATGAAGCCTTCAGCACAGACTGGCGAATAACACTTTCAATGATAGGCGTTGTTAGGCTGCCAAAAAACTAGAGTCTCCTGAAATCTCAACACATATTTTTTTTCCGACCTTAATGATACTTTCAAGTAATGAGCAGTACACCAATCAAACTTGGATGCCCAAGTTTCGTTCTCCTAGGTTGATGCATTCGTTTGCAGTAACAGTTTGAATTTCTAGGTTTCACTCTGTTTTCTCCTATATTGACAGATGCAGCTAGAACTCTAAATCAAACACGGTTTGTGCTAGCTTCTTGAATCTTGACACAATAAAGTAGTTCTACGTTCCAACACTAAGGTTTGTTTTTTCTTGATGTAGCCTAATGCAGGGACTGGCGAATAACACTTATATTTAAAGGGGTTGCCAAACTTTCAAAAAACTAGAGTCCCCTGAAATCTCAACATATATTTTTTCATCCAATCTTCATGATACATTCAAGTAATGATCAGTACACCATTCCCACTTGGATGCCCAAGTTTTGTTCTTCTAGGTTGAAGCATTCGTTTGCAGGAACAGTTTGAATTTTTAGGTTTCACTCTGTTTTCTCCTATATTGACAGATGCAGTTAGAACTTTAAATCAAACACGGTTTGTGCTAGCTACTTGAAACATGACACAATAAAGTAGTTCTACGTTCTATCCCTAAGGTTTGTTTCCTCTTGATGTAGCCTTAAGCAGAGACTGGCGAATAACACATTAAATGAAAGGCGTTGTTAGGCTGCCAAAAAACTACAGTCTCCTGAAATCTCATCATATATTTTTTCTTCCGACCTTCATGATACTTTCAAGTAATGAGCAGTGCACCAATCAAACTTGGATGCCCAAGTTTCGTTCTCCTAGGTTGAAGCATTCGTTTGCAGGAACAGTTTGAATTTTTAGGTTTCACTCTGTTTTGTCCTATATTGACAGATGCAGTTCGAACTCTAAATCAAACACGGTTTGTGCTAGCTTCTTGAAACTTGACAAAATACTGTAGTTCTACGTTCTACCTCTAAGGTTTGTTTCCTCTTGATGTAGCCTAATGCAGTTACTGGCGAATAACACTTTTATTGAAAGGGGTTGCCAAACTTCCAAAAACTAGTGTCTTCTGAAAACTCAACATATATTTTTGCATCCAATCTTCATGATACTTTCAAGTAATGATCAGTACACCAATCCCACTTGGATGCTCAAGTTTCATTCTCCTACGTTGAAGCATTCATTTGCAGTAACAGTTTTAATTTTTAGGTTTCACTGTTTTCTTCTATATTGACAAATGTAGTTAAAACTCTAAATCATACACGGTTTGGGCTAGCTTCTTGAAACTTGACACAATAAAGTAGTTCTACATTCTATCCCTAAGGTTTGTTTCCTCTTGATGTAGCCTTCAGCACAGACTTTCGAATAACACTTTCAATGAAAGGCGTTGTTAGGCTGCCAAAAAACTAGAGTCTCCTGAAATCTCAACACATATTTTTTTCCGACCTTAATGATACTTTCAAGTAATGAGCAGTACACCAATCAAACTTGGATGCCCAAGTTTCGTTCTCCTAGGTTGATGCATTCGTTTGCAGTTACAGTTTGAATTTCTAGGTTTCACTCTGTTTTCTCCTATATTGACAGATGCAGCTAGAACTCTAAATCAAACACGGTTTGTGCTAGCTTCTTGAAACTTGACACAATAAAGAAGTTCTACGTTCTAAATCTAAGGTTTGTTTTCTCTTGATGTAGCCTAATGCATGGACTGGCGAATAACACTTATATTGAAAGCGGTTGCCAAACTTTCAAAAAACTAGAGTCTCCTGAAATCTCAACATACATTTTTTCATCCAATTTTCATGATACATTCAAGTAATGATCAGTACACCAATCCCACTTGGATGCTCAAGTTTCATTCTCCTACGTTGAAGCATTCGTTTGCAGGAAAAGTTTGAATTTTTAGGTTTCACTCTGTTTTCTCCTATATTGACAAATGTAGTTCAGACTTTAAATCATACACGGTTTGGCCTAGCTTCTTGAAATTTGACACAATAAAGTAGTTCTACATTCTATCCCTAAGGTTTGTTTCCTCTTGATGAAGCCTTCAGCACAGACTGGCGAATAACACTTTCAATGATAGGCGTTGTTAGGCTGCCAAAAAACTAGAGTCTACTGAAATCTAAACACATATTTTTTTTCCGACCTTAATGATACTTTCAAGTAATGAGCAGTACACCAATCAAACTTGGATGCCCAAGTTTCGTTCTCCTAGGTTGATGCATTCGTTTGCAGTATCAGTTTGAATTTCTAGGTTTCACTCTGTTTTCTCCTATATTGACAGATGCAGCTAGAACTCTAAATCAAACACGGTTTGTGCTAGCTTCTTGAAACTTGACACAATAAAGTAGTTCTACATTCCAACTCTAAGGTTTGTTTTTTCTTGATGTAGCCTAATGCAGGGACTGGCGAATAACACTTATATTGAAAGGGGTTGCCAAACTTTCAAAAAACTAGAGTCTCCTGAAATCTCAACATATATTTTTTCATCCAATCTTCATGATACATTCAAGTAATGATCAGTACACCATTCCCACTTGGATGCCCAAGTTTTGTTCTTCTAGGTTGAAGCATTCGGTTGCAGGAACAGTTTGAATTTTTAGGTTTCACTCTGTTTTCTCCTATATTGACAGATGCAGTTAGAACTTTAAATCAAACACGGTTTGTGCTAGCTACTTAAAACATGACACAATAAAGTAGTTCTACGTTCTATCCCTAAGGTTTGTTTCCTCTTGATGTAGCCTTAAGCAGAGACTGGCAAATAACACATTCAATGAAAGGCGTTGTTAGGCTGCCAAAAAACTACAGTCTCCTGAAATCTCATCATATATTTTTTCTTCCGACCTTCATGATACTTTCAAGTAATGAGCAGTGCACCAATCAAACTTGGATGCCCAAGTTTCGTTCTCCTAGGTTGATGCATTCGTTTGCAGTTACAGTTTGAATTTCTAGGTTTCACTCTGTTTTCTCCTATATTGACAGATGCAGTTCGAACTCTAAATCAAACACGGTTTGTGCTAGCTTCTTGAAACTTGACAAAATACTGTAGTTCTACGTTCTATCTCTAAGGTTTGTTTCCGCTTGATGTAGCCTAATGCAGGGACTGGCGAATAACACTTTTATTGAAAGGGCTTGCCAAACTTCCAAAAACTAGAGTCTTCTGAAATCTCAACATATATTTTTTCATCCAATCTTCATGATACTTTCAAGTAATGATCAGTACACCAATCCCACTTGGATGCTCAAGTTTCATTCTCCTACGTTGAAGCATTCGTTTTCAGGAAGAGTTTGAATTTTTAGGTTTCACTCTGTTTTCTCCTATATAGACAAATGTATTTCAAACTCTAAATAATACACGGTTTGGGCTAGCTTCTTGAAACTTGACACAATAAAGTAGTTCTACATTCTATCGCTAAGGTTTGTTTCCTCTTGATGTAGCCTTCAGCACAGACTGGCGAATAACACTTTCAATGAAAGGCGTTGTTAGGCTGCCAAAAAACTAGAGTCTCCTGAAATCTCAACACATATTTATTTTCCGACCTTAATGATACTTTCGAGTAATGAGCAGTACACCAATCAAACTTGGATGCCCAAGTTTTGTTCTCCTAGGTTGATGCATTCGTTTGCAGTAACAGTTTGAATTTCTAGGTTTCACTCTGTTTTCTCCTATATTGACAGATGCAGCTAGAACTCTAAATCAAACACGGTTTGTGCTAGCTTCTTGAAACTTGACACAATAAAGAAGTTCTACGTTCTAAATCTAAGGTTTGTTTGCTCTTGATGTAGCCTAATGCAGGGACTGGCGAATAACACTTATATTGAAAGGGGTTGCCAAACTTTCAAAAAACTAGAGTCTCCTGAAATCTCAACATATATTTTTTCATCCAATCTTCATGATACATTCAAGTAATGATCAGTACACCAATCCCACTTGGATGCTCAAGTTTCATTCTCCTACGTTGAAGCATTCGTTTGCAGGAACAGTTTGAATTTTTAGGTTTCACTCTGTTTTCTCCTATATTGACAAATGTAGTTCAGACTTTAAATCATACACGGTTTGGGCTAGCTTCTAGAAATTTGACACAATAAAGTAGTTCTACATTCTATCCCTAAGGTTTGTTTCCTCTTGATGAAGCCTTCAGCACAGACTGGCGAATAACACTTTCAATGATAGGCGTTGTTAGGCTGCCAAAAAACTAGAGTCTCCTGAAATCTCAACACATATTTTTTTTCCGACCTTAATGATACTTTCAAGTAATGAGCAGTACACCAATCAAACTTGGATGCCCAAGTTTCGTTCTCCTAGGTTGATGCATTCGTTTGCAGTAACAGTTTGAATTTCTAGGTTTCACTCTGTTTTCTCCTATATTGACAGATGCAGCTAGAACTCTAAATCAAACACGGTTTGTGCTAGCTTCTTGAAACTTGACACAATAAAGTAGTTCTACGTTCCAACTCTAAGGTTTGTTTTTTCTTGATGTAGTCTAATGCAGGGACTGGCGAATAACACTTATATTGAAAGGGGTTGCCAAACTTTCAAAAAACTAGAGTCTCCTGAAATCTCAACATATATTTTTTCATCCAATCTTCATGATACATTCAAGTAATGATCAGTACACCATTCCCACTTGGATGCCCAAGTTTTGTTCTTCTAGGTTGAAGCATTCGTTTGCAGGAACAGTTTGAATTTTTAGGTTTCACTCTGTTTTCTCCTATATTGACAGATGCAGTTAGAACTTTAAATCAAACACGGTTTGTGCTAGCTACTTGAAACATGACACAATAAAGTAGTTCTACGTTCTATCCCTAAGGTTTGTTTCCTCTTGATGTAGCCTTAAGCAGAGACTGGCAAATAACACATTCAATGAAAGGCGTTGTTAGGCTGCCAAAAAACTACAGTCTCCTGAAATCTCATCATATATTTTTTCTTCCGACCTTCATGATACTTTCAAGTAATGAGCAGTGCACCAATCAAACTTGGATGCCCAAGTTTCGTTCTCCTAGGTTGAAGCATTCGTATGCAGTAACAGTTTGAATTTTTAGGTTTCACTCTGTTTTCTCCTATATTGACAGATGCAGTTCGAACTCTAAATCAAACACGGTTTGCGCTAGCTTCTTGAAACTTGACAAAATACTGTAGTTCTACGTTCTATCTCTAAGGTTTGTTTCCGCTTGATGTAGCCTAATGCAGGGACTGGCGAATAACACTTTTATTGAAAGGGCTTGCCAAACTTCCAAAAACTAGAGTCTTCTGAAATCTCAACATATATTTTTTCATCCAATCTTCATGATACTTTCAAGTAATGATCAGTACACCAATCCCACTTGGATGCTCAAGTTTCATTCTCCTACGTTGAAGCATTCGTTTGCAGGAACAGTTTGAATTTTTAGGTTTCACTCTGTTTTCTCCTATATAGACAAATGTATTTCAAACTCTAAATCATACACGGTTTGGGCTAGCTCCTTGAAACTTGACACAATAAAGTAGTTCTACATTCTATCGCTAAGGTTTGTTTCCTCTTGATGTAGCCTTCAGCACAGACTAGCGAATAACACTTTCAATGAAAGGCGTTGTTAGGCTGCCAAAAAACTAGAGTCTCCTGAAATCTCAACACATATTTTTTTCCGACCTTAATGATACTTTCAAGTAATGAGCAGTACACCAATTAAACTTGGATGCCCAAGTTTCGTTCTCCTAGGTTGATGCATTCGTTTGCAGTAACAGTTTGAATTTCTAGGTTTCACTCTGTTTTCTCCTATATTGACAGATGCAGCTAGAACTCTAAATCAAACATGGTTTGTGCTAGCTTCTTGAAACTTGACACAATAAAGTAGTTCTACGTTCTATCTCTAAGGTTTGTTTCCTCTTGATGTAGCCTAATGCAGGGACTGGCGAATAACACTTATATTGAAAGGGGTTGCCAAACTTTCAAAAAACTAGAGTCTCCTGAAATCTCAACATATATTTTTTCATCCAATCTTCATGATACATTCAAGTAATGATCAGTACACCTTTCCCACTTGGATGCCCAAGTTTTGTTCTTCTAGGTTGAAGCATTCGTTTGCAGGAACAGTTTGAATTTTTAGGTTTCACTCTGTTTTCTCCTATATTGACAGATGCAGTTAGAACTTTAAATCAAACACGGTTTGTGCTAGCTACTTGAAACATGACACAATAAAGTAGTTCTACGTTCTATCCCTAAGGTTTGTTTCCTCTTGATGTACCCTTATGCAGAGACTGGCGAATAACACATTCAATGAAAGGCGTTGTTAGGCTGCCAAAAAACTACAGTCTCCTGAAATCTCATCATATATTTTTTCTTCCGACCTTCATGATACTTTCAAGTAATGAGCAGTGCACCAATCAAACTTGGATGCCCAAGTTTCGTTCTCCTAGTTTGAAGTATTCGTTTGCAGGAACAGTTTGAATTTTTAGGTTTCACTCTGTTTTGTCCTATATTGACAGATGCAGTTCGAACTCTAAATCAAACACGGTTTGTGCTAGCTTCTTGAAACTTGACAAAATACTGTAGTTCTACGTTCTATCTCTAAGGTTTGTTTCCTCTTGATGTAGCCTAATGCAGTTACTGGCCAATAACACTTTTATTGAAAGGGGTTGCCAAACTTCCCAAAACTAGAGTCTTCTGAAATCTCAACATATATTTTTGCATCCAATCTTCATGATACTTTCAAGTAATGATCAGTACACCAATCCCACTTGGATGCTCAAGTTTCATTCTCCTACGTTGAAGCATTCGTTTTCAGTAACAGTTTGAATTTTTAGGTTTCACTGTTTTCTTCTATATTGACAAATGTAGTTCAAACTCTAAATCATACACGGTTTGGGCTAGCTTCTTGAAACTTGACACAATAAAGTAGTTCTACATTGTATCCCTAAGGTTTGTTTCCTCTTGATGTAGCGTTCAGCACAGACTGGCGAATAAAACTTTCAATGAAAGGCGTTGTTAGGCTGCCAAAAAACAAGAGTCTCCTGAAATCTCAACACATATTTTTTTCCGACCTTAATGATACTTTCAAGTAATGAGCAGTACACCAATCAAACTTGGATGCCCAAGTTTTGTTCTCCTAGGTTGATGCATTCGTTTGCAGTTACAGTTTGAATTTCTAGGTTTCACTCTCTTTTCTCCTATATTGACAGATGCAGCTAGAACTCTAAATCAAACACGGTTTGTGCTAGCTTCTTGAAACTTGACACAATAAAGTAGTTCTACGTTCTATCTCTAAGGTTTGTTTCCTCTTGATGTAGCCTAATGCAGGGACTGGGGAATAACACTTATATTAAAAGGGGTTGCCAAACTTTCAAAAAACTAGAGTCTCCTGAAATCTCAACATATATTTTTTCATCCAATCTTCATGATACATTCAAGTAATGATCAGTACACCATTCCCACTTGGATGCCCAAGTTTTGTTCTTCTAGGTTGAAGCATTCGTTTGCAGGAACAGTTTGAATTTTTAGGTTTCACTCTGTTTTCTCCTATATTGACAGATGCAGTTAGAACTTTAAATCAAACACGGTTTGTGATAGCTACTTGAAACATGACACAATAAAGTAGTTCTACGTTCTATCCCTAAGGTTTGTTTCCTCTTGATGTACCCTTAAGCAGAGACTGGCAAATAACACATTCAATGAAAGGCGTTGATAGGCTGCCAAAAAACTACAGTCTCCTGAAATCTCATCATATATTTTTTCTTCCGACCTTCATGATACTTTCAAGTAATGAGCAGTGCACCAATCAAACTTGGATGCCCAAGTTTCGTTCTCCTAGGTTGAAGCATTCGTATGCAGTAACAGTTTGAATTTTTAGGTTTCACTCTGTTTTGTCCTATATTGACAGATGCAGTTCGAACTCTAAATCAAACACGGTTTGTGCTAGCTTCTTGAAACTTGACAAAATACTGTAGTTCTACGTTCTATCTCTAAGGTTTTTTTCCTCTTGATGTAGACTAATGCAGGGACTGGCGAATAACACTTTTATTGAAAGGGGTTGCCAAACTTCCAAAAACTAGAGTCTTCTGAAATCTCAACATATATTTTTGCATCCAACCTTCATGATACTTTCGAGTAATGATCAGTACACCAATCCCACTTGGATGCTCAAGTTTCATTCTCCTACGTTGAAGCATTCATTTGCAGTAACAGTTTTAATTTTTAGGTTTCACTGTTTTCTTCTATATTGACAAATGTAGTTCAAACTCTAAATCATACACGGTTTGGGCTAGCTTCTTGAAACTTGACACAATAAAGTAGTTCTACATTCTATCGCTAAGGTTTGTTTCCTCTTGATGTAGCCTTCAGCACAGACTGGCGAATAACACTTTCAATGAAAGGCGTTGTTAGGCTGCCAAAAAACTAGAGTCTCCTGAAATCTCAACACATATTTTTTTTCCGACCTTAATGATACTTTCGAGTAATGAGCAGTACACCAATCAAACTTGGATGCCCAAGTTTTGTTCTCCTAGGTTGATGCATTCGTTTGCAGTAACAGTTTGAATTTCTAGGTTTCACTCTGTTTTCTCCTATATTGACAGATGCAGCTAGAACTCTAAATCAAACACGGTTTGTGCTAGCTTCTTGAAACTTGACACAATAAAGAAGTTCTACGTTCTAAATCTAAGGTTTGTTTGCTCTTGATGTAGCATAATGCAGGGACTGGCGAATAACACTTATATTGAAAGGGGTTGCCAAACTTTCAAAAAACTAGAGTCTCCTGAAATCTCAACATATATTTTTTCATCCAATCTTCATGATACATTCAAGTAATGATCAGTACACCAATCCCACTTGGATGCTCAAGTTTCATTCTCCTACGTTGAAGCATTCGTTTGCAGGAACAGTTTGAATTTTTAGGTTTCACTCTGTTTTCTCCTATATTGACAAATGTAGTTCAGACTTTAAATCATACACGGTTTGGGCTAGCTTCTAGAAGTTTGACACAATAAAGTAGTTCTACATTCTATCCCTAAGGTTTGTTTCCTCTTGATGAAGCCTTCAGCACAGACTGGCGAATAACACTTTCAATGATAGGCGTTGTTAGGCTGCCAAAAAACTAGAGTCTCCTGAAATCTCAACACATATTTTTTTTCCGACCTTAATGATACTTTCAAGTAATGAGCAGTACACCAATCAAACTTGGATGCCCAAGTTTCGTTCTCCTAGGTTGATGCATTCGTTTGCAGTAACAGTTTGAATTTCTAGGTTTCACTCTGTTTTCTCCTATATTGACAGATGCAGCTAGAACTCTAAATCAAACACGGTTTGTGCTAGCTTCTTGAAACTTGACACAATAAAGTAGTTCTACGTTCCAACTCTAAGGTTTGTTTTTTCTTGATGTAGCCTAATGCAGGGACTGGCGAATAACACTTATATTGAAAGGGGTTGCCAAACTTTCAAAAAACTAGAGTCTCCTGAAATCTCAACATATATTTTTTCATCCAATCTTCATGATACATTCAAGTAATGATCAGTACACCATTCCCACTTGGATGCCCAAGTTTTGTTCTTCTAGGTTGAAGCATTCGTTTGCAGGAACAGTTTGAATTTTTAGGTTTCACTCTGTTTTCTCCTATATTGACAGATGCAGTTAGAACTTTAAATCAAACACGGTTTGTGCTAGCTACTTGAAACATGACACAATAAAGTAGTTCTACGTTCTATCCCTAAGGTTTGTTTCCTCTTGATGTAGCCTTAAGCAGAGACTGGCAAATAACACATTCAATGAAAGGCGTTGTTAGGCTGCCAAAAAACTACAGTCTCCTGAAATCTCATCATATATTTTTTCTTCCGACCTTCATGATACTTTCAAGTAATGAGCAGTGCACCAATCAAACTTGGATGCCCAAGTTTCGTTCTCCTAGGTTGAAGCATTCGTATGCAGTAACAGTTTGAATTTTTAGGTTTCACTCTGTTTTCTCCTATATTGACAGATGCAGTTCGAACTCTAAATCAAACACGGTTTGCGCTAGCTTCTTGAAACTTGACAAAATACTGTTGTTCTACGTTCTATCTCTAAGGTTTGTTTCCGCTTGATGTAGCCTAATGCAGGGACTGGCGAATAACACTTTTATTGAAAGGGCTTGCCAAACTTCCAAAAACTAGAGTCTTCTGAAATCTCAACATATATTTTTTCATCCAATCTTCATGATACTTTCAAGTAATGATCAGTACACCAATCCCACTTGGATGCTCAAGTTTCATTCTCCTACGTTGAAGCATTCGTTTGCAGGAACAGTTTGAATTTTTAGGTTTCACTCTGTTTTCTCCTATATAGACAAATGTATTTCAAACTCTAAATCATACACGGTTTGGGCTAGCTCCTTGAAACTTGACACAATAAAGTAGTTCTACATTCTATCGCTAAGGTTTGTTTCCTCTTGATGTAGCCTTCAGCACAGACTAGCGAATAACACTTTCAATGAAAGGCGTTGTTAGGCTGCCAAAAAACTAGAGTCTCCTGAAATCTCAACACATATTTTTTTCCGACCTTAATGATACTTTCAAGTAATGAGCAGTACACCAATTAAACTTGGATGCCCAAGTTTCGTTCTCCTAGGTTGATGCATTCGTTTGCAGTAACAGTTTGAATTTCTAGGTTTCACTCTGTTTTCTCCTATATTGACAGATGCAGCTAGAACTCTAAATCAAACATGGTTTGTGCTAGCTTCTTGAAACTTGACACAATAAAGTAGTTCTACGTTCTATCTCTAAGGTTTGTTTCCTCGGGATGTAGCCTAATGCAGGGCCTGGCGAATAACACTTATATTGAAAGGGGTTGCCAAACTTTCAAAAAACTAGAGTCTCCTGAAATCTCAACATATATTTTTTCATCCAATCTTCATTATACATTCAAGTAATGATCAGTACACCTTTCCCACTTGGATGCCCAAGTTTTGTTCTTCTAGGTTGAAGCATTCGTTTGCAGGAACAGTTTGAATTTTTAGGTTTCACTCTGTTTTCTCCTATATTGACAGATGCAGTTAGAACTTTAAATCAAACACGGTTTGTGCTAGCTACTTGAAACATGACACAATAAAGTAGTTCTACGTTCTATCCCTAAGGTTTGTTTCCTCTTGATGTACCCTTATGCAGAGACTGGCGAATAACACATTCAATGAAAGGCGTTGTTAGGCTGCCAAAAAACTACAGTCTCCTGAAATCTCATCATATATTTTTTCTTCCGACCTTCATGATACTTTCAAGTAATGAGCAGTGCACCAATCAAACTTGGATGCCCAAGTTTCGTTCTCCTAGGTTGAAGTATTCGTTTGCAGGAACAGTTTGAATTTTTAGGTTTCACTCTGTTTTGTCCTATATTGACAGATGCAGTTCGAACTCTAAATCAAACACGGTTTGTGCTAGCTTCTTGAAACTTGACAAAATACTGTAGTTCTACGTTCTATCTCTAAGGTTTGTTTCCTCTTGATGTAGCCTAATGCAGTTACTGGCCAATAACACTTTTATTGAAAGGGGTTGCCAAACTTCCCAAAACTAGAGTCTTCTGAAATCTCAACATATATTTTTGCATCCAATCTTCATGATACTTTCAAGTAATGATCAGTACACCAATCACACTTGGATGCTCAAGTTTCATTCTCCTACGTTGAAGCATTCGTTTTCAGTAACAGTTTGAATTTTTAGGTTTCACTGTTTTCTTCTATATTGACAAATGTAGTTCAAACTCTAAATCATACACGGTTTGGGCTAGCTTCTTGAAACTTGACACAATAAAGTAGTTCTACATTGTATCCCTAAGGTTTGTTTCCTCTTGATGTAGCGTTCAGCACAGACTGGCGAATAAAACTTTCAATGAAAGGCGTTGTTAGGCTGCCAAAAAACAAGAGTCTCCTGAAATCTCAACACATATTTTTTTCCGACCTTAATGATACTTTCAAGTAATGAGCAGTACACCAATCAAACTTGGATGCCCAAGTTTCGTTCTCCTAGGTTGATGCATTCGTTTGCAGTTACAGTTTGAATTTCTAGGTTTCACTCTCTTTTCTCCTATATTGACAGATGCAGCTAGAACTCTAAATCAAACACGGTTTGTGCTAGCTTCTTGAAACTTGACACAATAAAGTAGTTCTACGTTCCAACTCTAAGGTTTGTTTTTTCTTGATGTAGCCTAATGCAGGGACTGGCGAATAACACTTATATTGAAAGGGGTTGCCAAACTTTCAAAAAACTAGAGTCTCCTGAAATCTCAACATATATTTTTTCATCCAATCTTCATGATACATTCAAGTAATGATCAGTACACCATTCCCACTTGGATGCCCAAGTTTTGTTCTTCTAGGTTGAAGCATTCGTTTGCAGGAACAGTTTGAATTTTTAGGTTTCACTCTGTTTTCTCCTATATTGACAGATGCAGTTAGAACTTTAAATCAAACACGGTTTGTGCTAGCTACTTGAAACATGACACAATAAAGTAGTTCTACGTTCTATCCCTAAGGTTTGTTTCCTCTTGATGTAGCCTTAAGCAGAGACTGGCAAATAACACATTCAATGAAAGGCGTTGTTAGGCTGCCAAAAAACTACAGTCTCCTGAAATCTCATCATATATTTTTTCTTCCGACCTTCATGATACTTTCAAGTAATGAGCAGTGCACCAATCAAACTTGGATGCCCAAGTTTCGTTCTCCTAGGTTGAAGCATTCGTATGCAGTAACAGTTTGAATTTTTAGGTTTCACTCTGTTTTCTCCTATATTGACAGATGCAGTTCGAACTCTAAATCAAACACGGTTTGCGCTAGCTTCTTGAAACTTGACAAAATACTGTTGTTCTACGTTCTATCTCTAAGGTTTGTTTCCGCTTGATGTAGCCTAATGCAGGGACTGGCGAATAACACTTTTATTGAAAGGGCTTGCCAAACTTCCAAAAACTAGAGTCTTCTGAAATCTCAACATATATTTTTTCATCCAATCTTCATGATACTTTCAAGTAATGATCAGTACACCAATCCCACTTGGATGCTCAAGTTTCATTCTCCTACGTTGAAGCATTCGTTTGCAGGAACAGTTTGAATTTTTAGGTTTCACTCTGTTTTCTCCTATATAGACAAATGTATTTCAAACTCTAAATCATACACGGTTTGGGCTAGCTCCTTGAAACTTGACACAATAAAGTAGTTCTACATTCTATCGCTAAGGTTTGTTTCCTCTTGATGTAGCCTTCAGCACAGACTAGCGAATAACACTTTCAATGAAAGGCGTTGTTAGGCTGCCAAAAAACTAGAGTCTCCTGAAATCTCAACACATATTTTTTTCCGACCTTAATGATACTTTCAAGTAATGAGCAGTACACCAATTAAACTTGGATGCCCAAGTTTCGTTCTCCTAGGTTGATGCATTCGTTTGCAGTAACAGTTTGAATTTCTAGGTTTCACTCTGTTTTCTCCTATATTGACAGATGCAGCTAGAACTCTAAATCAAACATGGTTTGTGCTAGCTTCTTGAAACTTGACACAATAAAGTAGTTCTACGTTCTATCTCTAAGGTTTGTTTCCTCGGGATGTAGCCTAATGCAGGGCCTGGCGAATAACACTTATATTGAAAGGGGTTGCCAAACTTTCAAAAAACTAGAGTCTCCTGAAATCTCAACATATATTTTTTCATCCAATCTTCATGATACATTCAAGTAATGATCAGTACACCTTTCCCACTTGGATGCCCAAGTTTTGTTCTTCTAGGTTGAAGCATTCGTTTGCAGGAACAGTTTGAATTTTTAGGTTTCACTCTGTTTTCTCCTATATTGACAGATGCAGTTAGAACTTTAAATCAAACACGGTTTGTGCTAGCTACTTGAAACATGACACAATAAAGTAGTTCTACGTTCTATCCCTAAGGTTTGTTTCCTCTTGATGTACCCTTATGCAGAGACTGGCGAATAACACATTCAATGAAAGGCGTTGTTAGGCTGCCAAAAAACTACAGTCTCCTGAAATCTCATCATATATTTTTTCTTCCGACCTTCATGATACTTTCAAGTAATGAGCAGTGCACCAATCAAACTTGGATGCCCAAGTTTCGTTCTCCTAGGTTGAAGTATTCGTTTGCAGGAACAGTTTGAATTTTTAGGTTTCACTCTGTTTTGTCCTATATTGACAGATGCAGTTCGAACTCTAAATCAAACACGGTTTGTGCTAGCTTCTTGAAACTTGACAAAATACTGTAGTTCTACGTTCTATCTCTAAGGTTTGTTTCCTCTTGATGTAGCCTAATGCAGTTACTGGCCAATAACACTTTTATTGAAAGGGGTTGCCAAACTTCCCAAAACTAGAGTCTTCTGAAATCTCAACATATATTTTTGCATCCAATCTTCATGATACTTTCAAGTAATGATCAGTACACCAATCACACTTGGATGCTCAAGTTTCATTCTCCTACGTTGAAGCATTCGTTTTCAGTAACAGTTTGAATTTTTAGGTTTCACTGTTTTCTTCTATATTGACAAATGTAGTTCAAACTCTAAATCATACACGGTTTGGGCTAGCTTCTTGAAACTTGACACAATAAAGTAGTTCTACATTGTATCCCTAAGGTTTGTTTCCTCTTGATGTAGCGTTCAGCACAGACTGGCGAATAAAACTTTCAATGAAAGGCGTTGTTAGGCTGCCAAAAAACAAGAGTCTCCTGAAATCTCAACACATATTTTTTTCCGACCTTAATGATACTTTCAAGTAATGAGCAGTACACCAATCAAACTTGGATGCCCAAGTTTCGTTCTCCTAGGTTGATGCATTCGTTTGCAGTTACAGTTTGAATTTCTAGGTTTCACTCTCTTTTCTCCTATATTGACAGATGCAGCTAGAACTCTAAATCAAACACGGTTTGTGCTAGCTTCTTGAAACTTGACACAATAAAGTAGTTCTACGTTCTATCTCTAAGGTTTGTTTCCTCTTGATGTAGCCTAATGCAGGGACTGGGGAATAACACTTATATTGAAAGGGGTTGCCAAACTTTCAAAAAACTAGAGTCTCCTGAAATCTCAACATATATTTTTTCATCCAATCTTCATGATACATTCAAGTAATGATCAGTACACCATTCCCACTTGGATGCCCAAGTTTTGTTCTTCTAGGTTGAAGCATTCGTTTGCAGGAACAGTTTGAATTTTTAGGTTTCACTCTGTTTTCTCCTATATTGACAGATGCAGTTAGAACTTTAAATCAAACACGGTTTGTGCTAGCTACTTGAAACATGACACAATAAAGTAGTTCTACGTTCTATCCCTAAGGTTTGTTTCCTCTTGATGTACCCTTAAGCAGAGACTGGCAAATAACACATTCAATGAAAGGCGTTGATAGGCTGCCAAAAAACTACAGTCTCCTGAAATCTCATCATATATTTTTTCTTCCGACCTTCATGATACTTTCAAGTAATGAGCAGTGCACCAATCAAACTTGGATGCCCAAGTTTCGTTCTCCTAGGTTGAAGCATTCGTTTGCAGGAACAGTTTGAATTTTTAGGTTTCACTCTGTTTTGTCCTATATTGACAGATGCAGTTCGAACTCTAAATCAAACACGGTTTGTGCTAGCTTCTTGAAACTTGACAAAATACTGTAGTTCTACGTTCTATCTCTAAGGTTTTTTTCCTCTTGATGTAGACTAATGCAGGGACTGGCGAATAACACTTTTATTGAAAGGGGTTGCCAAACTTCCAAAAACGAGAGTCTTCTGAAATCTCAACATATATTTTTGCATCCAACCTTCATGATACTTTCGAGTAATGATCAGTACACCAATCCCACTTGGATGCTCAAGTTTCATTCTCCTACGTTGAAGCATTCATTTGCAGTAACAGTTTTAATTTTTAGGTTTCACTGTTTTCTTCTATATTGACAAATGTAGTTCAAACTCTAAATCATACACGGTTTGGGCTAGCTTCTTGAAACTTGACACAATAAAGTAGTTCTACATTCTATCCCTAAGGTTTGTTTCCTCTTGATGTAGCCTTCAGCACAGACTGGCGAATAACACTTTCAATGAAAGGCGTTGTTAGGCTGCCAAAAAACTAGAGTCTCCTGAAATCTCAACACATATTTTTTTCCGACCTTAATGATACTTTCAAGTAATGAGCAGTACACCAATCAAACTTGGATGCCCAAGTTTCGTTCTCCTAGGTTGATGCATTCGTTTGCAGTTACAGTTTGAATTTCTAGGTTTCACTCTGTTTTCTCCTATATTGACAGATGCAGCTAGAACTCTAAATCAAACACGGTTTGTGCTAGCTTCTTGAAACTTGACACAATAAAGAAGTTCTACGTTCTAAATCTAAGGTTTGTTTCCTCTTGATGTAGCCTAATGCAGGGACTGGCGAATAACACTTATATTGAAAGCGGTTGCCAAACTTTCAAAAAACTAGAGTTCCTGAAATCTCAACATATATTTTTTCATCCAATCTTCATGATACATTCAAGTAATGATCAGTACACCAATCCCACTTGGATGCTCAAGTTTCATTCTCCTACGTTGAAGCATTCGTTTGCAGTAACAGTTTGAATTTTTAGGTTTCACTCTGTTTTCTCCTATATTGACAAATGTAGTTCAGACTTTAAATCATACACGGTTTGGGCTAGCTTCTAGAAATTTGACACAATAAAGTAGTTCTACATTCTATCCCTAAGGTTTGTTTCCTCTTGATGAAGCCTTCAGCACAGACTGGCGAATAACACTTTCAATGATAGGCGTTGTTAGGCTGCCAAAAAACTAGAGTCTCCTGAAATCTCAACACATATTTTTTTTCCGACCTTAAAGATACTTTCAAGTAATGAGCAGTACACCAATCAAACTTGGATGCCCAAGTTTCGTTCTCCTAGGTTGATGCATTCGTTTGCAGTAACAGTTTGAATTTCTAGGTTTCACTCTGTTTTCTCCAATATTGACAGATGCAGCTAGAACTCTAAATCAAACACGGTTTGTGCTAGCTCTTGAAACTTGACACAATAAAGTAGTTCTACGTTCCAACTCTAAGGTTTGTTTTTTCTTGATGTAGCCTAATGCAGGGACTGGCGAATAACACTTATATTGAAAGGGGTTGCCAAACTTTCAAAAAACTAGAGTCTCCTGAAATCTCAACATATATTTTTTCATCCAATCTTCATGATACATTCAAGTAATGATCAGTACACCATTCCCACTTGGATGCCCAAGTTTTGTTCTTCTAGGTTGAAGCATTCGTTTGCAGGAACAGTTTGAATTTTTAGGTTTCACTCTGTTTTCTCCTATATTGACAGATGCAGTTAGAACTTTAAATCAAACACGGTTTGTGCTAGCTACTTGAAACATGACACAATAAAGTAGTTCTACGTTCTATCCCTAAGGTTTGTTTCCTCTTGATGTAGCCTTTAGCAGAGACTGGCAAATAACACATTCAATGAAAGGCGTTGTTAGGCTGCCAAAAAACTACAGTCTCCTGAAATCTCATCATATATTTTTTCTTCCGACCTTCATGATACTTTCAAGTAATGAGCAGTGCACCAATCAAACTTGGATGCCCAAGTTTCGTTCTCCTAGGTTGAAGCATTCGTATGCAGTAACAGTTTGAATTTTTAGGTTTCACTCTGTTTTCTCCTATATTGACAGATGCAGTTCGAACTCTAAATCAAACACGGTTTGGGCTAGCTTCTTGAAACTTGACAAAATACTGTAGTTCTACGTTCTATCTCTAAGGTTTGTTTCCGATTGATGTAGCCTAATGCAGGGACTGGCGAATAACACTTTTATTGAAAGGGCTTGCCAAACTTCCAAAAACTAGAGTCTTCTGAAATCTCAACATATATTTTTTCATCCAATCTTTATGATACTTTCAAGTAATGATCAGTACACCAATCCCACTTGGATGCTCAAGTTTCATTCTCCTACGTTGAAGCATTCGTTTGCAGGAACACTTTGAATTTTTAGGTTTCACTCTGTTTTCTCCTATATAGACAAATGTATTTCAAACTCTAAATAATACACGGTTTGGGCTAGCTTCTTGAAACTTGACACAATAAAGTAGTTGTACATTCTATCGCTAAGGTTTGCTTCCTCTTGATGTAGCCTTCAGCACAGACTGGCGAATAACACTTTCAATGAAAGGCGTTGTTAGGCTGCCAAAAAACTAGAGTCTCCTGAAATCTCAACACATATTTTTTTTCCGACCTTAATGATACTTTCAAGTAATGAGCAGTACACGAATCAAACTTGGATGCCCAAGTTTCGTTCTCCTAGGTTGATGCATTCGTTTGCAGTAACAGTTTGAATTTCTAGGTTTCACTCTGTTTTCTCCTATATTGACAGATGCAGCTAGAACTCTAAATCAAACACGGTTTGTGCTAGCTTCTTGAAACTTGACACAATAAAGTAGTTCTACGTTCTATCTCTAAGGTTTGTTTCCTCTTGATGTAGCCTAATGCAGGGACTGGCGAATAACACTTATATTGAAAGGGGTTGCCAAACTTTCAAAAAACTAGAGTCTCCTGAAATCTCAACATATATTTTTTCATCCAATCTTCATGATACATTCAAGTAATGATCAGTACACCATTCCCACTTGGATGCCCAAGTTTTGTTCTTCTAGGTTGAAGCATTCGTTTGCAGGATCAGTTTGAATTTTTAGGTTTCACTCTGTTTTCTCCTATATTGACAGATGCAGTTAGAACTTTAAATCAAACACGGTTTGTGCTAGCTACTTGAAACATGACACAATAAAGTAGTTCTACGTTCTATCCCTAAGGTTTGTTTCCTCTTGATGTAGCCTTAAGCAGAGGCTGGCAAATAACACATTCAATGAAAGGCGTTGTTAGGCTGCCAAAAAACTACAGTCTCCTGAAATCTCATCATATAGTTTTTTCTTCCGACCTTCATGATACTTTCAAGTAATGAGCAGTGCACCAATCAAACTTGGATGCCCAAGTTTCGTTCTCCTAGGTTGATGCATTCGTATGCAGTAACAGTTTGAATTTTTAGGTTTCACTCTGTTTTCTCCTATATTGACAGATGCAGTTCGAACTCTAAATCAAACACGGTTTGGGCTAGCTTCTTGAAACTTGACAAAATACTGTAGTTCTACGTTCTATCTCTAAGGTTTGTTTCCGCTTGATGTAGCCTAATGCAGGGACTGGCGAATAACACTTTTATTGAAAGGGCTTGCCAAACTTCCAAAAACTAGAGTCTTCTGAAATCTCAACATATATTTTTTCATCCAATCTTCATGATACTTTCAAGTAATGATCAGTACACCAATCCCACTTGGATGCTCAAGTTTCATTCTCCTACATTGAAGCATTCGTTTGCAGGAACAGTTTGAATTTTTAGGTTTCACTCTGTTTTCTCCTATATAGACAAATGTATTTCAAACTCTAAATAATACACGGTTTGGGCTAGCTTCTTGAAACTTGACACAATAAAGTAGTTCTACATTCTATCGCCAAGGTTTGTTTCCTCTTGATGTAGCCTTCAGCACAGACTGGCGAATAACACTTTCAATGAAAGGCGTTGTTAGGCTGCCAAAAAACTAGAGTCTCCTGAAATCTCAACACATATTTTTTTTCCGACCTTAATGAAACTTTCGAGTAATGAGCAGTACACCAATCAAACTTGGATGCCCAAGTTTTGTTCTCCTAGGTTGATGCATTCGTTTGCAGTAACAGTTTGAATTTCTAGGTTTCACTCTGTTTTCTCCTATATTGACAGATGCAGCTAGAACTCTAAATCAAACACGGTTTGTGCTAGCTTCTTGAAACTTGACACAATAAAGAAGTTCTACGTTCTAAATCTAAGGTTTGTTTCCTCTTGATGTAGCCTAATGCAGGGACTGGCGAATAACACTTATATTGAAAGGGGTTGCCAAACTTTCAAAAAACTAGAGTCTCCTGAAATGTCAATATATATTTTTTCATCCAATCTTCATGATACATTCAAGTAATGATCAGTACACCATTCCCACTTGGATGCCCAAGTTTTGTTCTTCTAGGTTGAAGCATTCGTTTGCAGGATCAGTTTGAATTTTTAGGTTTCACTCTGTTTTCTCCTATATTGACAGATGCAGTTAGAACTTTAAATCAAACACGGTTTGTGCTAGCTACTTGAAACATGACACAATAAAGTAGTTCTACGTTCTATACCTAAGGTTTGTTTCCTCTTGATGTAGCCTTAAGCAGAGACTGGCGAATAGCACATTCAATGAAAGGCGTTGTTAGGCTGCCAAAAAACTACAGTCTCCTGAAATCTCATCATATATTTTTTCTTCCGACCTTCATGATACTTTCAAGTAATGAGCAGTGCACCAATCAAACTTGGATGCCCAAGTTTCGTTCTCCTAGGTTGAAGCATTCGTTTGCAGGAACAGTTTGAATTTTTAGGTTTCACTCTGTTTTGTCCTATATTGACAGATGCAGTTCGAACTCTAAATCAAACACGGTTTGTGCTAGCTTCTTGAAACTTGACAAAATACTGTAGTTCTACGTTCTATCTCTAAGGTTTGTTTCCTCTTGATGTAGCCTAATGCAGGGACTGGCGAATAACACTTTTATTGAAAGGGCTTGCCAAACTTCCAAAAACTAGAGTCTTCTGAAATCTCAACATATGTTTTTTCATCCAATCTTCATGATACTTTCAAGTAATGATCAGTACACCAATCCCACTTGGATGCTCAAGTTTCATTCTCCTACGTTGAAGCATTCGTTTGCAGGAACAGTTTGATGTAGCCTTCAGCACAGACTGGCGAATAACACTTTCAATGAAAGGCGTTGTTAGGCTGCCAAAAAACTAGAGTCTCCTGAAATCTCAACACATATTTTTTTTCCGACCTTAATGATACTTTCAAGTAATGAGCAGTACACCAATCAAACTTGGATGCCCAAGTTTCGTTCTCCTAGGTTGATGCATTCGTTTGCAGTAACAGTTTGAATTTCTAGGTTTCACTCTGTTTTCTCCTATATTGACAGATGCAGCTAGAACTCTAAATCAAACACGGTTTGTGCTAGCTTCTTGAAACTTGACACAATAAAGTAGTTCTACGTTCTATCTCTAAGGTTTGTTTCCTCTTGATGTAGCCTAATGCAGGGACTGGCGAATAACACTTATATTGAAAGGGGTTGCCAAACTTTCAAAAAACTAGAGTCTCCTGAAATCTCAACATATATTTTTTCATCCAATCTTCATGATACATTCAAGTAATGATCAGTACACCATTCCCACTTGGATGCCCAAGTTTTGTTCTTCTAGGTTGAAGCATTCGTTTGCAGGATCAGTTTGAATTTTTAGGTTTCACTCTGTTTTCTCCTATATTGACAGATGCAGTTAGAACTTTAAATCAAACACGGTTTGTGCTAGCTACTTGAAACATGACACAATAAAGT